>NW_025764322.1:600000-793480 GCF_021015755.1 Lentinula edodes
ACCTTCGCCGGAATAGAGTGCGTCTCGATGGTGGGCTTGTGATGAGTATAAAACTCAGCGATGATGTCTCCAATGAGCCATGGGTTCCTCGATAACTCCGTGGCCAATCCAGTCGCCGGATCGTCCCAAATGAAAACGGAGGTCTGTGGTCGAACAGAACCACGAATGACTTGAGCATCATTCTTATCTAAACCACTAGCAATGACAAAATCGCTGCCACGCAAAACTGTCAAGCTGTTTTCTTCTGGGTTTGTCGAAGCCACTTTCGCATTGACACCCAAAGCCAGTAAGAGCTCACAAATATCCTTGTTCATTATACCAACAACACCAATCTTCCGTCTCTGTAAGCGTTTGATATCGCGAATGCTGGTGATACCCAATGCTATACCGATAATAGCCATTGAAAGGGCGAGGAACGCAGAAGTGTCTGGCTCAATGCTCGAGTCCTGAAGGGACGCAAACTGTCCTTCATGAGCCACAATGTAGGGAGTGGGGAAATCTTTCTGGGTCACAGTCACCACACCAACAACATCTTTCCCCTCTTTCCACTGAGAAGCCTTCGATTTTATCACTCGGCCAACCACTCCTTTGAATCCAGCGTGGACTTCGCTGGCAGTCAGAACTTCTACTAATATGTATTGTTCGGGGATGAGAGTAGGAGGAACGACGGAGTCGAGAGAGACGGTGCTTTCGTCGTTCAATGAAGCGTTGGGGATGGCAGAAGGAACATATCGGGGAACCAGTATAGTGCCTGAGTCGTCGACCTCGAATTCTTTGTCAAGATTTTGAAGGTGAGCGATCGAGCGAATGAATGCAGTCCTCCTTTCTACATCCCAGGCACTGTCAAAGAATACCATGTAAAGCTGTAAATCAGGTACTTCGACACGAAGAACTCTGGAAAATCCAGCAGCAGACCCGGAAGCTTCATCGGAATTCGCGTGGAGCCATAACTCTTTTGGTCCCGACTGACGTAACTGGCTGAAGGTGGTTTGTAGCGCGAGTAACGAGTTGGGATTAACGTTAGCATTAGTAGGATATTCGACGATGGAAAGTTCGGCCACGGCGGATGGCTTCGAAAATATGTCACGTGCTTTTTGCGCAATTCCTGCGCTTCCAAGACCGGACAGGAAGACGAGGCCAGAATCTTTGAGCGACCGCTTCCATCCTGCGGGATCAGAAACTATAAGAAGACCCCCGGGAAGAAGAAGTTTGGATATGGACGATGCAGTCGTGCTATTATCATCGACGTTCACATCTCCGCATGCAAGAATGATATCAAACGTGGAAAGCAAGGAACTAGGTTCTGGTCCAGCTAGGTCCAGCTTTGTGTAATGCGCAAACGGTGGGACAGAAACTGATGTGGTATCAGCACAAGTATAATGTATAATGATATCCGCCGCGCCAGGATTCTCGATGAGAGAAACAATCTTGGGCTGACTCAAGAGTTGAGTGGAAGCTGCGCCGACTTCTAAAACCCTGATGACTTTCTTCCTGGCTACTGCAAAATCAATGGTCGCCTTAATTGCTGACTGAAGATCATCTGTAGTTAGGGCAGCGCCATTAGCATGCCCATTGATACCATGACCGTTTGCTGAACCGTTGATAGTACCAGTATAAGCTGGAAGCATATAGGGCTGGTAGACGAGCTCAAAGCTTTGTGCATTTGTGATGCCGCTAACTTTCTCATGATGGGCAACTGAGAATCCATGGAGCGATAGAACGGATTGACCATTGGGTAGGAGGATTTCCAAGTCGAATTTGATCTCCTCTTCACAGACCGTAAGCACTCTTGCGAAATAAATCTTATGCTATAAGCTCACCAGGAGTCCAATTCTTCATTTTGACGTAAGCATAGAAAGTATCGGAAGCTGTCTGCCCCGATGGGAACAACTCCGACTGATGTAAAGCCACGTATTCGACTGAGAGCGGAAGATGATACGAGTTTGGATCATTGTCGGCGGATGCAGGAAGAACCATGGCATGGAAGCAAGCATCCAAAATGGCAGGATGCACAATATAATTGTAGCCACTTTGAAGATGTCAGAAAGGAGCTTATCACAAAAAGTAGCAAACTCGTACTGTTCAGTGAGATCAGGAGCAAAACCTCTAACTTCAGCTAATCCTTCATTCGCGCCGCGCCAGAACCGAGTCACTCGTCTGAACATGGGTCCGTATTGTGCGAAATGGTTGATGGGTGCGTAGAACTCTTCCGACTCCACCACCTTGCATCCTTTCCGAAGCGCAGCCAGATCGAATAATGGGGGAGAACTAGTTAGTTCAGTAGACAGGAAACCATCAGTGTGCAGGCGAAGCTGTTCAAAATTTACTAAAGCGTGCGATACTAAATAACGGAAAACGCACTTCATCGAGATTGCCAGGCTTGTATGAGCTAACCGACCAGCGAGAGTCTTCGCGCTTGACTTCAACAGAGATTGTTTTGTCGGCAATGAGAGGAAGCATGGTGCGGAAGTTGACATTCCATAGAGTACGACCTCCGAGTTCAAAGCCCTGTAATATCAGAGTCAGAGACTGAAACAACTGAATATATCAAACGGACCATCTCGAGGAAACCTGCAGCAGCCATAATGGGTTGACTATTGATAACGTGCTGTGTCAGATCAGGATGTGTAGAAGAATTGATTCGCAGAGGCGAGGAACATAGCGGGCCCCTGTACGTAGCATCCATATGATCAAGCGACGTGCGACAAACGTCTGAATAAACAGGAACTTCCTTCTTCGAGAACGGATACTTGAACGGTGAAGGGATTGGTGGTGACCGGACTCCAGTGAGTGCCCGAATGTCAATGGAATCGTATCCTGTCACCGCGAGTCCACCGATAGTTTCCATCATTTGTGTGTATTCACCAAATTGAGGGTATTCTCGTTTTCGGCGCATTCCACAAAAGACGACGTCCGCGCTACCTCGAATACTTGAAACATAGGAAGATAAGACAGGATGAGGAGATATTTCCAGGAAGGTCGCATTTGGCATATCTACCAAGATGCTATTGATGGCGCTAAGGAATTCAACAGGGGAACGAGCATTGTCCCAGAAGTAATCAGCAGTGAATGCTCCATTCCAAATTTCACCAGTCATAGTTGAATATGCAGGAATCTTTGGTATACAGTCTTCTGCACGATACTTGGCGAAGACCTCAGATACTCGCTTCAAATATGAGGCCTTGCAAGCCTCCATCATCGTGCTATGGAATGGAACACGAGTGGCAATCTGATTAACCATGATATTCCGGGCTTTGGCAATCTCCTTAGCCTTCTCCAAGAGTAGAACGTGACCCGCGAGGACGACGGCAGTCTCTGCATTGTAGCAAGCAACGTCAAGGATCATCTTAGGAGCATCAATTGAAGCCCGAACTTCATTGATGATATCGTCGGCAACAATCGGGTCACAACTGAAAGCAACCATGCTACCTTCAAGAGCCTCGAGCTCCGCAACTGCCAATCCACGAGCGATGGCGATTTCGAGAGCCAAGGCCTTGGAAGTGGCTCCAGAGGCATAAAGCATAGTGGTTTCGCCAGCAGAATGACCGACAACTGCATCCGGAGCTATCCCTACAGATTGGAATAGGTCGATGAGTGCGAGTTGTACCATCGCGATTGCAGGGAGGGTAATTTCAATGGGCCAGACTGCAGGTAGCTTTTGTGCAGACACATCATTCGAGAATAAACCTGTGCGAGCAATCATAGATTGACCGACGACAGCAGCATAGACAGAATCAAGCTCGAGTATACTGGAGCGGAAGACAGGGAATTGATTGAAGAGTTGTCGGCCCATCGCAATGTGCTGAGGACCCTGACCTGCGTTGAACGATCAACCTCGGGAAATTATGTCAGTGATACTTGGACATACCTGAACACACCCATACAAGGGCAGGTCTATTCCGTGGGATGAATCGGGGTGATGAGAAAATCGGAGTAGCACCGGGAAGGGTGACAGAGAATGATCTCCAGTTCATTTGCATACTTCGACGGCCGAAGGCGAGAGAGAGGGCAGCAATATCTTTGTTTCCATCTGCCAAAGTAACAAGTTGTTTAGCGACGGCACTTGTTGAAGAGTCCGAAAGTGCACCGGCCAAGAGAAGGACAGGATAGTTGGAAGGGATTTCATTAGGGAGAGCGACATTTAGCTCGTGACTCTCGACCAAAACATGAGCATTGGAACCACCGATACCAGAACTGTTCATAGAGATCAACAGCTTGCCGGAGGGATGACGGGGTTCGATCGGCTCAATTTCTGTAGGGACCCGGAGTTTCCACTGCTTCCACTTGACTTTTTGATTCAATTTGTTGAGCTTGACATTGGGAGGAACCAGACGATCTTGGAAGATCCAAAGAACTTTACACAAGGATGCCATAAACGAAACAATTTCGGTGTGTCTAATGTATCCATTTCAGCAAGAATAGTCGAAGACAGTTATTTTCCACTTGCCCAATGTTGCCTTTAACACTTCCAATGAGGAGCTCGTCGTTCCGGGCAAATGCTTTTCCAACCCAATTGGCCTCGATAGGATCGCCGACGGACGTCCCTATACATTGAATCATAATTAAGATATTAAAATACGAAGAGTTCAGATTGACTAACCTGTCGCGTGCAATTCAATGAAATCTACCTCTTGGGGAGATCTTCCGGTTGCGACATATGCCTTACGCATTGCGTCTTCTTGCGCACTTGCAAGAGGTGCATAAACTGGGGCCGAGTTACCCGTGGCATTGATACCAGTTCCGAGAATCTACAGGATCTGCAGTCAAAAAATGTGGCAGTGTAAAGAAAGAAGGTTAAGCATTTACAGATCCGTAGATATAATCTCCATCTGCGATTGCCTTGTCTAAAGGCTTGAGAACAATCGCGACACACCCTTCCCCTCTCGAGAAACTACAAAGGACCCTGAGGATATAGATGGTATATTGGTTCACTTTGACTTACCCGTTAGCTCCAGCATCAAAAGGCTTGCACATTCCGTCAGGTGCAAGAACGCCACCTTGACTGTAACAGATAATATCGATGAACCTGAAATAATTTCCTGAGTGAAAATCCAAGCAGAACAATGTGGTAGATACAAACCTAGAGTTGACTTGACATCCCCCAACAACAGCGGCTTCGCATTCACCGGCTCGTATTGCCTGAACGGCAAGATGTGTAGCAGTCGCAGTAGAACTACAAGCAGTATCAACTGGAAGCGAGGGACCACAAAGATCAAGGTGGTATGCAACTTTGTTGGCGACCATAGTATAGGCCCCTGCAAAAGATCCCGCTGCATCAGTAGGTGCCTGTCCGGAGGGTCAGCATCAAAAGGATTTTGAAGCGCATCAAACGACACATACGTGTTCACCGACTGATAGAATGTCATGAGCCACAGCGGACATATAAGTGCCAATGTTACGGCCGCGATATTGGATTCCAGCATCCCACAACGCAAGAAAAGAGTTTTCAACCAGTCTGCGGGTACCAACAGCGAGTGCCTTGGCGTCCTTGGGATTGATACCGAACTCAAGATAATCAAACATTGATATGTCCTTCAAGAAGGATCCAGTGTCGGTGAAGATGTGACCAGCATTTTTACCTCTCCACCTTGACAGATGAAGTGCTCAATGCGATATATCTTGTTAGCGAAGCGGGGACTTACAGGTCTACATTGAACCTGTCGGCGGGTACACGGCTGTAAGAATCGCGTTTTTCATGGAGAAAATTCTTGAAGGTTTGGAAATCAAGGTTGGTGTTACTATAGTCTCCACTAGGGAGCTCAGCGGAAATTCCAATCTGGGTAAAAGTCTGGTGAACGCAAGACACGGAGGACAATGTCCAATGGGACTCACAATAGCAATGGGAGCTAAGGTTTCACTACTCATGCTCGCTGTGAATCGATATCGCAGAATAAACTGGGAGAAATGAAAAGCGGTGTAGGCAGGATTTTTGGAGTGATTCGGCCTTGAAGCCTTTATGCTAGATAAAGGCTACGCATTTCTATGACATCCCAAACTCAGCTAAATCTGGGGCATATTTTGAAAGTGCATACCAAATACCAAATGTATGTTCTCTGCGTGTCCGAGTCTTCATGTTGGATCACCCCTGATAGGCACGCCCTTGAACTGCATATGATACAGATTATCCCGGTGGTAAGTAGGAGCATTGGATGGTTGCTTGCTTCCACGACGTTCGAGCCCCAACGCATTCAAACTATCTCCGAAATCATCTCTGCGCGCCACTTCTGTATGGAGAGCCGAAAGGATTGAAAACTATCAGTATAACCGCTCTTCCCGTGCGAGTCGAAAAAGAGTTGAACAAAGTCACAATCGATCCCGCACATCGAGTAAACAATCAAAGAAAGTTACTCGGAGTAACCACAGATATAGCTGGATCAAGTCAGGAACAATGAAAACCATAACATAATTGACGACTTACTATATCCTGCAGGTCTCTCGCTGTTTCTCGCCAACTCTCTATCGTCGCTGCAGACAGTGCAGTTCAACGCTCGGCGCCTCAATTCCGGTTCCGAATCCGGTGGCCGAAGGTCGATGGCAGCTCTTAGTTGTTGGACGGATCGAAATTGGTTGTCTTCAGCCATAACCTGGCCATAGTACTTGAAATTCCAGTTGGAAGGCTCTGGACGGCTCGGGAAGCAATCGTAAGTACGCTGATATGAATGACATTTGAATAAGTGAAGATGTTCGGTCGCCAATCGAGATATGTACTAGGCTAATCACCACGAAGGTTTTTTTCACAAGCTATCGCTCAAACAAAGTAGCAACACTACTACTGTACCATAATACATGACTCTATTCATTCTACTCATTGTACGTTCTTGTACGTCTTGTTTCTTTTTTTCATCATCTTTCCAAACATTTCGGGATCCCTTCTGAATTACAGTACTCACGGACATCTCAAAGAGCTGCCAAAAGTACATCTTTCAACAACCCTCTGACATGAGATCTATACCTATCTATACTTCAAGGTACAGTTTGTCTTAAGTTCATCCTGCAAAGTAACGCCGCAGCGGCTCATTCGGGATTCATACATTCTAGTCAGTTCGTCGCAAATCTTTTCCTTTGTTCCGGATAAAAACTGATGCCTCAGTCCGTGGCTCCAGAGTTCCTGCATCCCCCACTTTTTCCCCCTCCCTTCTACTGACATGAAAGCTGTATTCACTATTGCTGGAGCGCGCGTCCAGGTCCGCGACACCGAAATCCCTATTCCCAAAGAAGAGCAGGTCCTCGTCAAAATGGTCGCCGTTGCTCAAAATCCCACTGATTGTAAGTGATCCGTGCTGAACTGCGTACCAGCGAAGGCATTAAATATCCTGTTGCAGGCACACCTGACGGGAACGCTTTTCCCGGCCGAGAAATATATAGGGAAATGAGAAGAGCAATCGCCGATTTCCCCTCAGTGAATAAAATTCTTTCCCATAAGGAAATAATTAGGTTTTACGGACGGGAAATGAGTAAAATATTAACTGTATTTCCCAATTTAGAAATATAGTATTTTTCATCAGATGAAGATTATCTTTCGCCTTTGATAAAGATTATCTTTCGCATTAGATAAAGATTACCTATTACGAAAGATAAAGATAATCTTTCGCGCTAGATAATTTTTAGATTGCGCGCTAGGGAAATGGAAAATTTCCCGGTTCGCGAAACCAAATAGCTTAGCGCCTCTTAGCGCCCACCCAGACATATGAGTGGCACTCACTCTAGTTGACACAGCTCGACACCCATTGGCACTATCTACAGGTTGCAGGGTTAATGAATCAATAGGTTGGTTTTTGCTGAGTTTTTGGTAGAGGTGGCATGCTTAGCCACTCATGTCTTTACAGTGACGCGCAAATCAAATCCACACCCCCCGATTTGGAAGGCCTTATGTCACCAGCCTAGAACCGTAAAATCTGTTGTTCCGCTGCTCAGAATTATCGAATTTTGAGGGTTCAAAGAGCTTATATTGCCACAAGCAATTCTTTATAGTAGATTTGACTTGCTTGACAGTGTGTAGCATACAAAAATGTTCATAAAAACAGTTAAATCACAAAATTTCCAAATCGGGGGGTGTGGATTTGATTTGCGCGTCACTGTAGGTGGGCGCTAAGAGGCGCTAAGCTATTTGGTTTCGCGAACCGGGAAATTTTCCATTTCCCTAGCGCGCAATCTAAAAATTATCTAGCGCGAAAGATTATCTTTATCTTTCGTAATAGGTAATCTTTATCTAATGCGAAAGATAATCTTTATCAAAGGCGAAAGATAATCTTCATCTGATGAAAAATACTATATTTCTAAATTGGGAAATACAGTTAATATTTTACTCATTTCCCGTCCGTAAAACCTAATTATTTCCTTATGGGAAAGAATTTTACTCACTGAGGGGAAATCGGCGATTACTCTTCTCATTTCCCTATATATTTCTCGGCCGGGAAAAGCGTTCCCGTCAGGTGTGAGGGAAAACAATCAAACTCGCTCGCGTTGTTGGAGCAATTGTAGGCACTGACTATGCTGGTACCATAGCTGGTGTGGGCCCCGGCGTCGATGACGAGAAATACAAGCTTGGCGATCGCGTCGCAGGTGTACTTCATGGATGTAAGTATCCATTACTCTATATCGTTTTATCAGTGCACATTTTTTACGATACAACTTGTGCTTAGCTTTGAACAAGAACGGCGCCTTCGCCGAATACGCTCTTGTTCCTGTACATTCTTTGATCAGGATCCCTGATAGTTGGACTTTCGAGGAAGCAGCTCAACTTGGCGTTGGTACAACCACGACTTGCCAATGTTTCTGGCAGTCCCAAAACCTTCCTAAACCCTTTGAGCGTCCCTCTTCTCCTCCAACGACTGTTCTCATCTGGTCAGGAGCCAGTGCTACCGGTCATTACGCCATCCAGTTCGCGAAACTGTCTGGAATGAGGGTCATAACTACATCTTCACCGAAGCATTGGGATCGTCTCAAGGCCCTCGGTGCGGACGCGTGCTTCGATTATAATGACCCTGAAGTGTCTGAAAAGATTCGGGCCTATACTGAAAATAAACTCAAGTATGCTGTCGATTGCTTCAGCGAGAAGACTTCTTTCCAGAAAGTTAGCGATGCTCTGAGTGAAGAAGGCGGCACTATCTCTTGTCTCTTCCCTTCGCCATATAAACTTCGAGCCGGTATCAAGCTCAAGTTCACGCTCGCGTATGATCTCCTCGCTGAAGTACGTTTTTTCATCCGGGTTTTCCTGTTCTTGCACTAATTCTATATCTCTCCTTACAGCCTTACAAGTTCCCCAAAGTTTATAACCCGCGCGCAGAAGATAAAGCATTTGGTGATTGGGCGACCGATCTTGTTTCAGAGGTACTCAAATCTGGAAAACTGGTACCCCTTCCGATGAAACTCTATCCGAACGGCTTGGCTAGCGTTCAGGAAGGGTTAAGATATATGCAAGAAGGAAAGGTTCGTTTATTGTACAGGATTTTCTCTCGATTTTACAGTTAATTGATTCGTTTATCAGGTCAGCGCTGAGAAGATTACTTATAGAATTTCCGATACTCCTGGAATCGAGGCCTGAAAAACAGATATGTACTATATCCTATCCTATCCCTTACAGAATACTTTTAGTGGCGTGAATTCAAGCAACTCCCGGAATAGAGGCTTAAAGATATGTACTGTACATACTTGTAGTGGCGTGCATATAACTTGTACAAGTATAAATTAGTTCTTATACTATCATTATACTTTACCCAGACACCAGAAAGGCCTAATGTTGAGGCGTTGAATCAGTGCGGCAAATTAGAAAACGTACAGACGTCTTGCAAATCGAACTTAATTATATCGTGGATGTTTCACCCGCATATCCATATGTAGTATCAGAAGTCAGAATATAATATGGACGGAGATGCCAGGCTGAGTCTTGCTGAGTGCGCTAATGATAATTTTCAGGCAATGTCAATTCTTACAGAATTTCAAAAGCAAATCAAAATGGGTGTTCCATCAATCATAGATTATCTTACCAGATCAGATCTCATCAAACCCTAAGCAGCACTGGAAGGCAGGCAGTTGCCTGCGGTTGCCACATGGCGATGCATAGATAACTTTATGTAGAAGAGGGGAAGGGGGGATGAGCCAGGAGGTGCCACTGAAGAGCCTTGGATTCAAGGTTCAGAAAGGGTATTGCGCTTTTTTCGCGTCGCTCGCTTGAATTAACCCAAGGAGGTCACACAGGAATTCTGTATGCGACTGCATCGGACAGAGTTTTAAAATATATCCGAATTTGCGGCTGTTAGAGCAACAATGGCATAGCTACATAGCTACTCCTTGAATAGCTTGACTATCCAGGGCAAACAAAATACATGGAGTGAAGAATACTGACAAATCTTCCCTATTATTCCTTAAAGTCACAGGATTGACACGGATCTTCTACACCTTCAGGATATCAACTAGTGTATGCGAATCATTATATCAAAAACTTGTCGTAGAGCTAGATGTATATGATAGATGGATGGAAACCTCGGAAACAACAAGAACACAAGTCCTAGTAGCGTAAAATACGTGCGGAGAGCAAGGACCTAAACGTAACAACAACTCTATGATGTAGCGTTTGCACGCCTGCGTAAATTTTTTCTATGAATTTCTCGCGCAACGACTTGGATAGAAGCAGAGGTTCCCATAAGAACCCCGGTCCAGACGATACCTTTCCACCAATCCAGACTGCTGCCAATGATCGCACCACCGACTGGCGAGCCTATAAGAGAAGCTATCGCAACGGGAGCCATGGCTGCACCGACGACTTTCCTGCGAAATTTCTTGAAGATCAGTCGCAAGGACACTAAAAAATTGGGAAGTGCTTACCCTCTATCGGCTTCAGTAGGCATAAGAGCAGTGATCACGGGTGTAAAAAGTGAGGTCGACGATCCAAAGAAAAAACCATAGCTGCAATCTGTTAGCGACTCAACTACGTTTGAGATCATGTTACAACCTACAGGATACAGAATACGATGAGTCCTCCGGGGTGACCGGCTCCAAACATGATAAAGGCACATCCAGCTATACAGAAGTCAAATTTCAGTAAATCAAGGTAAAATCTGGAAAGTGAACGCACCGTTAATGATCGCACAAACGATATACGTTCCCAATACCCCATACTTGTCAGCAAAATAACTTGGGACCACCCTTCCGAATGCAGTCGAAAAACTCATAGCTGCCACAGAGTAAAATATGAAGCCTGAGGCCATATGGTGGCTATCAGCGAAGAGCTGGATGTAAAAAAGTGGGAAAAGGCCGCCTAGTTGACCGAGGAACCCGGAGAAGAGGGTCAGGAGGTAGGGAGTATAAAGCAAAGGTGTTTCTCCGGCGACAGCCTTTGGAGGGCGAGGGGGAACCGTTATGAGAAGGTTTCCGACCGCTAGAAGACCAAGGGAGAGGTACGCAGTGGCGCGTATAGCAGACGGGAAGCCGTGTTTCGGGATAAGTTGATTGATTATAACTGTAAATTGCGATGAGTTTTAGATATACCATTTGCAGGATTCGGACTCACTGGAGAAAATACCTCCTCCGAACGATCCAGCGGAAATGACGATTCCCTGTAAAAAATGCGTTCATTCAGTGATACACTCGTAAGGGTACTTATGGTACATACCATAGCGATGGCTTGTCTACCTGGAAAATGGAGAGCTGCAGTTACCAAGGCTGGAACGTAGCAAAGCCCGACACCAATACCCATGCCTACTCCTTGTGCGAGGATTATTTGATAGTACTGATCTTCTTTTGCCAGAGAAAGCATAAAGAAGCTGATTACGACTCATAATCAGTAATGCGAAAGGATCACCTTTGTCGAAGAGCATCACCTGAACAGATAGATAACACTTCCGGTCGCGAAAACTGCCCTAGTATGGCCCATATCACATCTAGGGACTAGTCAGTGTACTGGAGTTGCCAAAACTAAGTCATTGCGATCACGCCTTACAATCTTCCCCCAATCATCCCCAAGCCTAGTTGCAGCAAAATCTCAAGTCCTATAACCCAACTAATACGGGAAGCGGAGGAGCTAGGCAAGAATTCGGAGACGTAGTAATCTTCGAAGACTCCAAACGAGTTAACCGATGCGACGGTACAAAACTGGATGAAAAAGCAACCGAGGACTTGAAAAGAACATCGAAAGAGTCAGTTCAGGTGTGCGTTTTTTGGGAAAATACAGCAAAAGCAAATTTACCTGTGAGCCATGCTCTCAGCGCACCCACTGGGTGTCGTGATGGGGCTAAGACACCCTTCTCGCTACCTTCGGTGCTCGGGTCTGTGGCGTGGTGACTGCCAACTTCAGCATGATGTCCTTTCTCGAAGCTATTTTGTTTAGACATCGAAGTTGAGTGTTGCGTTGTTGACGAAGGTGGGAGTGGCACAGAACGTCTCGATGTTACTTATATTATGTACAAACGATCCGAAAAGTCTGGAAGGACCAACCCGGAGACGTATCAAATGTCAACTGAACATGAGTGAACATGTCAGTATTTGTAAATGTATAATAACATCGACCTCCTCTGGGGAGTTCAAAGAGTACCCGCTCCCGCCGACGCATACACAGGTATTCGAATGTCTCTTTTGCGTTATGCATTAGGGAGTTCCTTTGGAATCCTCAAGAGTTAAGAGAATTGTGGAGGATTTTTAGAATGCTGGAGGCTTTGAATGAGCATGTATTGAAATCTCGGGACTGCCGACGGTATATCCTAGGCATTTAATTCTCGTCCTCCGGGTATTCATTTCGAAATGTATGTCAGAGTGTTTAATTCAGTTGTTAAAATTGTATCGTTGAACTGAATGGCCGATTCGGGTTTTCCGAAGCTTTATGATCGTTACATTGTTACAGCCTTTACCATCAATCACGGGTTCATGGGATGGTCCATGGGGATGTACAAGTTCCTGATATGTACCCATGTATCGATCTTCTCATGAAGATATGAGAAGGGACGTATTCCAGAGTGCCTCCCGTGAGTAGAGCATTTTCTGTACAGATTTATAACACATACTTACATAGTACCATCTCCCAGCATCCCCCAATCTCATCCACATCCACTAACGATCGCCTGTTGCCACCATGTCTATGACCCTCGAGAAAAACGGCGCTACATACTTCAGGACCCAAAACCCATTTGAAAAAAACTTCGGGTTTAGTCGTGCAGTCCGCAAAGGGCCATTCATATTCGTTGGAGGAACCACCTCCTTCGATCCCGAGTCTGGGGAGATGATGCATGCAGATAGTGCTTATGGACAGGCGAAAGTGATCTTTGAAACGATCATCAAGTCTGTTGAGGCCCTCGGTGGCAAAAAGACGGACATCTTAAAACTGAAGCTATTCACCACGACGATGGAATGTGGCATGGAGGTTGGAAAGGCGTTCAAAGAGATTTTCGAAGAGATACACCCTGCAGCAATCCTCATTCTCGGTGTCACACTAGCAAGTCCGGAAATGAAGCTCGAGGTCGAGGCAGAGGCAGTCGTGCTATGAACAAGTTCCAGAATCTTCGTGGGTAATTTCTATTAGTTTTCTCGACAACGTACTTATTTCATGGGCACTAGGATCGAGCGTTTTTCTTCCCCATGTGAAAGTCTGGCTATTGCTGTTGCCAGGATTGTAAAGTTAGGAAGGCTGAATGTAATCACAACTGAAGTAGAAAATATTCCGCTCGACAGAATGACATGTTGAATCATGGAATATCACTGACTGCTGAATGATGCCATGAATCATTGTATTTCAGAGTGACTGAAATGCGCATACATTCCCATTCAGTTCAACAGAATTGTGATAATTCAGTGGTGACTGAATCTTCTACTGAATCATCTTGGTTCTTTTGTCTTTTCCATCAAGCAGAATTTTTTCTCCTTCTGGTGTGAATCCAGCGACTTTGTAAAATCTAGACGCCGAAAGACCTTGAATTATCATTCTAGACCTCACGAGTTACGTAATCTTCTGACTGAGAGCGCCAGAAGCTTGTCGTTGATCCTGACCACAATGCTATCTCCCCATGCACTTGGATTGACACCATCCTTAAGACGGGCCGCTTTTTCTCCAGGCAAGGCTCGACCTTCCATGCAGTAAGGAGAATTTGACTATCAATAGTTAGAAACAATGTTATGAAGAACGCCATTCGTTCCAGTACCGTTAAACGGTGAATCTCTTAGTCGCTCAAGCCTGAAGATGGAACGACGATTCTGAACAAGCAACGCTTACAGCGCCCATCAAGTCCTCATTTCACTATTTACGAGCCTCAACTGACATAGGTTGGCTCGATCTTCAATCGTATAACTGGTGTAGGACTCGGATTCTGTGCGTAACAAATATCATATATGTGTCCCCTTGGGCTTAAGAGAATTTGTTCTCAGTACTTCATTGGCGTATCTCGTAGCTCCTGGTACCTTCGATAAGCGCACATGTCATTGAATTTGTACATGGCTTGCCTGATGCGGTCAAGTACACCGGAAAGTTCAACCTGGCTCTTCCTTTTTCTTTTCATCCGTGGAATGGGATCAGACATATGCTGTGGGATTCGGGTAAATGTGCGTGCTATCGTCGATTTCTTTTCTCTTAAATGTCTTATCCTTTTCGTTTAGTTTTAACCGTCAAAGGAGTGTACTCTACTGGATACGCCGTACTTGGAGCTACCACGATCTCTACACTCGTTCTCATGTTTCAATAATGTGTTTTACCCAAAGCGACCCGAGATACCAGCATCTTTTCCCAGTTTACATCGCGCTACATACTCAAAGAGCCAATGTCTCATAAATCTCGTCGCAAAAATTCCACGTCGGTTGTTTTCAGTAAATGCCTTTTCACTTAGTCGACCTCATTAAATCCTTTTGCTTCATCATGTGTAACGGGTTCTCTTATTACCCTATAAAACTCGTTTAGCATAGTCCGCAACCGATAATTAAACCTACGGACACTCGTTGTCGAGGAGGATATTGTTCGTTCGGTCTCGATGCACACATAGTGACTACCCATTCCAACCATCGCTGCAGTACGAATCTATTTTGCTCCATGTGACGACTATCCCATGCTGAAAACTACTATATATACAACAGAGGTTCGAGAACTGTCAGTTCAGTCACAATTCACGGTTCTTGGGCCATGCGCGGATTTTCGATTTCCATTCGTCAAGTTCAGCTTTTTTCGGAAGAAACATCAGATCTTGAAAAACATGAAGGTCAATTCATTGGAATAATCACTCAAGCTTGTACTCACTTTCACTTCCACTCGGGTGGCACAGCCCAAACAATTTCCACTTTCTTTCATATTCTTTAGAAATTTCCAACACAGTGACCTCTTGCAGATTTTGATAGCTGAAGAATCGGATCGAGTTGTGGTGTTCTGCTGGTGTGTGCATGTGCAGGGTACTTGGATCTGGAGCATGATGGCCTGGAGGAGTTTCTGGACTGTATACAGGGAGCGATTCGTCCAAATCGATAGTAAGTTCGTCGTATGCGGGTAACGGAGGAGATTCCTCGTAGAACTACGGTGAAAGTCGTGAGCAGGAGTTGAATTTCTGGATCGTGTTAGCCTGCACAACGAGTGTCGCTCACCATATGGGGCATTTCCTTATTTATTTCACTCTTCTTTGCGTACACCAGACACTAGAAGGAAAACATATGTGTAAAGTTACGGTATGCAGGATAAATTTGGCTTACAGTCGAGTACTGATCCTAAGGATTTCAGTAAGTGGATTGAAGGAGGGACTGTACGGGCCAAAAGACGATGAAGGCACTCACATTGGGATTCTGGTCTTTCAAACCTAGCCTTGTCAAGAGATATAGAAGGGCACCTTTTGACTCTAGACGCAAAGCAGGAAGTGCTATCTGGTTTAAATCCACTGCATTGTTCTGCTCTGGACTCCGCTGCTGCTCCTGCAAGTAATAAATTTCAGAAAAAAATAGGAACTGCGAAAAGTTGACTCACCGGTTTGGTGTACGCAAACCCCAACAATTTCCAGTCCGAAGATAATGGGTTGAAAACTCGCTTTACCCCATCGTTGAACTTGTTCAATACTTTGCCAACTCCGCGCGGATAGAGCTGCAGCTGATCCGTCGTTATCGCATTCAAATCATCTTCATACTCGTCGTCTACAGCAGCAGGTTGATGAGAATCTGAACCAACCACGTAGGTGCCGTGTTCCACATTGACAGCATGCTCATAACCCTCAATCGAAGTCAGGCTGACATTGGGGTCGGCTGCACTAAAAACTAGTTCTGAATGTTCTGGGAAGGGAGGGAGTGGGGATGCAGAAGCAATCGTCACTAGTAGCGCCGAGCATAGAAGGAGCATGGTGAGAATAGTTCGAAGAAACCGGATTTTGAGGAGAGACAAAGGGAACTGAGAGATATGAGTTTTCATAGTCGATAGTATAAGGAAGTAGGAGTTTTGGATTTGGAGGCCAGCTCCGAGGGAGGTTGCGAGCGACAAGGTAAAGTTAGATGACCCTGCGTTCTTCTTAAAACTCAAAAACGAATGTCCGTTGCGGTACTCAGTCGGATGCACTGTCACAGTCATTGTTACTTTTATGTAGTTTTGAACAAATTTCAATTTGGTATCTACGGCCATGGACTCGACATCGACTAGTATCGTACAAGTTTGGCTGCAATCGAAGAATAGCGAGCCAACGGACGCCAAAACAGTTCCCTTTTACCATTGCTGGTTGATATAAATCTGTGGTAACACGTTCAATAACGGGTATGCACACAGTGAGCACAGTTCGCTTACGGTGTGAGTCGAGGTGCACACTTGGGCTCTGGGAGATTACGGTCAGCATAATAAGGATCAAACAGAATTCGACGAGTGGGAGGATGATAAGCAATTCCCTTGTGTTGGCAAACGTCTCGCTTGATATCTTCTCTTTCGATCCTGGTATTCTGAGGATCCAGACGTCGACCAATAAAATTTCGAATCAGCCTAGGACGATTTTCCTCTTTGACTTGCTCTAGGATTGGCCAACAGGCATCAATGGGGAGGCGTTCTCCATCCTCAGCAATGTCAAATATGCCACCTGTGTTTGCGACGGTGTAGAAAGACAGATAACTCATCATGGTTCCGAGCCATGACTCAAACTTCCTGTGATTGAACGGGAGAGGTGGTTCGTTTAAAGTGTCGATGATGGCATCGAAAAAGGCAACCAGAGTGGGGAAGCGAATATCTGTGATTGCAGGTTCGGTGGAGGGAGGTCGAGGATTAAGACAGGTACGGCTGTAGTCCTGAGCGTCAATATGGAATACAGAGGAGTCATGAAGCAGAATCTGCTGTGGTTGGTCCTAAAACTATTATTTGAGCAAGCAGTAAAGATGATAAGATCCAAGATAAAGTTAACCTTCTCCCATGCGGCCTGGACGTTGTTATGTTCAAGAAATAATGTCTCGTCATTGAAACTGAATGCATATGGCTTGATTTTGTTGGTCATGGAGTAATCTTTCCAGCTCTCTCGTTCATCAACGAGTTTTCTGGAGTAAGGAAGCGCACCGCAGATTGCCTGAGCGGCAGCGTGAAGTTGTGTGGATTCGACGAGGATATGCTGATCAAAAAGCATGGTTGGAACTCGATGGACAATGGAAAGAGCATCTTCGCCCCAAACAATAGAGGGGATGCCGGCATTCACGAGAACACTGGGTGGACCCAAGCGAGCAAGCTGTTCGGCAGGGGGAGATGGACTCTCGTCGTAAGAGTGAACGCCCATATGCCTGAAAATGATAAATACGAGTTTGAAACGCACAAACAGCAGTGAGTATTTTATACCTGACAATATAAATTACGTCACGATGTGTGTCAATATCGACTAGTAGTAGTATCCAGGTAGTATCGTAGAAGCATAACGAGCCAACGGACGCCAGGACAGTTCCCTTTTACCGTTGTTGGTCGATATAAATCTGTGGGAACACGTTCGATAATGGGTATGCACGCAGTGAACATGGTTCGCTTACGGTGTGAGTCGAGGTGCAAACTTGGGCTCTGAGGGATTACGGTCAGCATAATAAGAATCAAACAGAATTCGGCGAGTGCGAGATCGATAAGGGGTCCCCCTGCGTTGGAAAACGTCTCGCTGGATATCTTCTCTTTTCGATCCTGGTATTAGGTGGATACAGACGTCGACCAATGAGATTTCGGATCAGCCTAGGATGATTTTCCTCTTTGACTTGCTCCAAGATTGGCCAGCATACATCAATGGGGAGGCGTTCTCCATCCTCAGCAATATTATATGTGACACCTTTGTCTGAAACCGTGTAGAAGGACAGATTACTCATCATGGTTCCGATCCATGACTCGAACTGTGACTGAATGGGAGGGGTGGTTCATTTAGAGTGTCAATGACAGCGTCGAAATAGGCAACCAGAATGGGGAAGCGAACACCCGTGATTGCAGATTCGGTGGAGGGAGGTCGAGGATTAAGACAGGTACGGCTGTAATCCTGAGCGTCAATATGGAATACAGAGGAGTCATGAAGCAGAATCTGCTGTGGTTGGTCCTAAAACTATTATTTGAGCAAGCAGTAAAGATGATGAGATCCAAGATAAAGTTAAGCTTCTCCCATGCGGCCTGGACGTTGTTATGTTCAAGAAATAATGTCTCGTCATTGAAACTGAATGCATATGGCTTGATTTTGTTGGTCATGGAGTAATCTTTCCAGCTCTCTCGTTCATCAACGAGTTTTCTGGAGTAAGGACGCGCACCGCAGATTGCTTGAGCAGCAGCGTGAAGTTGCGTGGATTCGACGAGGATATGCTGATCAAAAAGCATGGTCGGAACTCGATGAGCAAACTGTCTACGAGGAAGACAAGGGCTCTCGTCATAAACCCATGTGCTTCATCGGAAGTAATTGAACCCGGGCATAGGAAAATCGACGTGTCGCCGCGTGGCACGGCGTGCACAAGCGTGACACGCACAACAACTCGAACACAGAAAACACGCACCTTCAAGGAAAACAGTGGTATATCGTTATCTTGGTACTGGTATATAAGTACTCTACAACGTTCCTGCGTTCTTAGGATCTTAGGAATCCTTGTACACAAACTTCTTTGTATGCGGTCAAAACCCCCATGCATTTATCAGCAGAAGGTTCCATTGTCTATAGCTGTGTCTAATAGCCCACCGTATACATTCATTTACTACGTTTGTCTCGATGATCTCTTGCTTAACCTCTCAAACTTTCCTGTCTCTTCTTCCTCGACCTCCGCTCGATTTCTCTTGGTTCTGCGCATGCTTCTTGGTTTTGGTCTCGGAGTCAGTCCTGCTGGCTGCTGCAAAACTTCATCCTTCGTATCTATCTTCTTCTTTTCACCTTCCTTATCATCTATGTACCTGCTGTAATTAGATCCAACCTAAATATATGTTACCATAAACATTAATGATCTCGAGAACTAATACTCACCTCAAGGCTGTCACCCTTCTCATCCTGAAAATTGAAGTGATTCAATCCCTCTCGAAGTCCTATATACGGATCCCAATTGTCCTGGTGATAACCAACGTCAAGTCCCCATTGGTACCAGCCTGCCACACCTGCCTCTCTTGATCGTTCAAACATGCGAGTTTCCAGATATTCGAGACATTCGAGGTCAACATCTATGGTATTTGAGCTATTTGAAGAAATCTGTCTTGTTGTTGTCTGGTGGTTCCAAGCATTGTGAAGGCGTTCAGACTCGGACATTCCTGTGGCAGTGCGATGAAGTCGATGGTCAAGGAACAAGGTTATGGCATGTGCATGTGCAAGAAGAGAGTGCCACTTGGAGCGGGAGATAGATGGCGTTTGACTGACAAATTTTTCGAACCAATTCGCAACTCGGGCTTGGTCTTCGATAGTCAAGCCGCCAGTGAAAGGTATAGTGCATTGATGTATCGGCTTCTTTGACTTTTCAACATATACCTTGGCCGGAACTTCTTCAACAGAACAATCTTGTGGAGAGCAGTGCAACGTCTTCAAAAATTCAAGATGCGGTTTCAGGGCATCATTGACCTCCTCTGTGTACGGATAATCCTCAAATTGCATGAGGATATCTTCTTCACTGAGACGCAATGGTGGATGATCCCATCGTCCAAGCTGAACCAACTTCGATCTCAGTAGCATTTGTCAATAAAAGAACTATTCACATACCCTTGTCTGTCTGCGTTGGTGTTGGTTTCCCCAAAGCTCGTCAATAATTGAGCTCTGATCGACACTGACTATTGCGAGTGGATGTGTACTATCTTTTGGAAAGTGGCACCCTCTCCAGAATTTGACAACACACTCGAATTCATTTCTGCTCTTACCTTTTGCGCCTGATGTATGGATTATGCGCACTGGATAATAGAACTTTCCATGTTGGACTAATGCTCCTTTACCTGGTCTTGAGCAATGCTGAATCAATCAAAATGACATATTTGCATATCACTCACCGTAGCCGTGTATGGAGTCTTTGTGTCGCATTCTGAGCCAATTTTGCTGCTCTAAAAAGGACATTTGTGGTGAGTAACATCCGTGACTAGAAAAGGGTATTACCTCTTGCCAGGAATGAAGCTGTCAATAATTGCTCGTGAGTTCCCTGCACAGCCGTCACATTGGAAAGGCTCTCTTGTCTGCCTCAGCCCTCCCGCTCGACCTTCTTTCTGACATGCAATATGTGACCAAATGTCACAGTTGTCGCACTGAATGATATCACCTGTACTGCTGTTGTGAACCACTAGTGTCTCGTTTGTCGTTGTGATTCCACATCTCCACATAAACTGGAAGTCTGATGTGCCTTCTTGGAGGTATTCCTCAATCAAATCCACATTGAGACCATGGTCGAGAGTCTCTACAGAGTGCATCTGATCCTGTTCCTGTGGAGAGACTGAATTTGGTTCGAGCAGATTCTTTGAAGTTGGTGATGACAGGAAGGGTGAGGATTCATGATTGGGTTGATAGGACAAGGTGGAACGAGGAGGAATGCGAATGGTACCACTAGACTCAGTGGTTTCCTGATAGTCAAGAGTATCCAAACGGAATGGGTTTTTCAGCCATGTTAGGTCATGTGGGGTAAGTTGTGCAAACTTCACTCGAGATAGCCATATTTTTGGGACGTGATGTCGAAGGCTGTCAGGTTCCACCATCATATGGTGAACTCTTCGAGCCACTGCAAGTTGTGAGGTGTATATGGCCTCTTGCGTGCTTGTTCCATTTCGCAGGTGATATATAGCAAAGGCCCCAATGAAATCAGATGGTAACTTGAGAGTAGAGCTGCTGCCTGTCAGGTGGGTGCCAGCAGTTGCGCCAGGCTCAACATATGGACAACCGCCATGTGCCATATCATCGTAAGTCCAGACTGTTTTCCCATCTTCGTCTAAAAATCGGCTGATATAATGATTTTTACTGCGGCTGTAGAAGATTCGACCAACAATATCATAAGTCACTGTTGCCAGCTCCCCAGATTTGTATGGTTGCAGTAGCGCTGGAAAATTCCAAAACTCTGTCGATGTTGTACATTCTTCCTCCTCCAAAATCAATACAACAGGCAGGGATAAGATAAACTTTACATCTGTCTGACTGCCTTTGCACCAGGATTCTCCATCCCTTGCACGCCAGCATGTAGGAAGAGCTTGGGGAGAATGGTTCACATTAGCAAAGGTTTGGAGCCATGACAGAAGATCACCCTTGAACTCTTGGCATGCAGCTTGTCGGAGAACAATAAGGTAACGTATCTCTGGTTTCTGGCACACCTGGTAGTGGTGACCGTTGCCATCACCTGAGCAGTGCTTGATAGTGACAAACATGGTTTGGAAGTAGGACTGTGTCCAATTGTCATCATCAAGATCGTCATTGAGCTTATCCTTCAGTACTTGTGGAAACCAATCCTTCCAACAATAGGTAAGATTCAGATATGATTGCTGAGATACATAAGATGAATAACTTACAAAGGCATTTCCTACTGCATTATCTGACTTAATTATCCTCCACTCTACAAGGCGACGTCTGAATTGGTCACGCTGACTACTCAGAGCTGTAGAGAGATCATAGTCAGGGACCTTCAGAATGAATGAATCATGCTCAGCATTTCGCCGGAGGAGCATCAGGTTGTAAAAATCGCGGATAGGATGTTCAGTTTGTGAGTCAGAGCTAAAACGGCTTGAGAAACTTGCCCAATCCTTGACTATACTGCGATACAGAAGATCCCAAGCTGAGTCAGCCCAACAGGACATGTTGTCCCACCGGTAACTTGCTGGCCCTACTATTGCTGAATTTGTGTGATGTGTGGACGGCAACTCTTTTGACTTTTTAGGTGTCCTCGAAAGAAGATCCTTCTTGGTGTCTGGAGGTCGTCCATCGGATTTCTGTTTTGTACTTCGCCCACTAGGCGCTCGACTTGGTTTGCTACGGCCAATCAGATTGATCATTGCCTTCCAAGGCTCTGCCTTCCCATAGCGGATAAGGCCCCCTTCTAGAAGCAAAATTAAATTTAGAGCAAATAAAAAGGATAACCCAGCTACGTACCAAGATTTGCAGTGAATAGCTTGACAGTTGTCTCGGCAACAGCATGTAATGCTTCAAGACCTTCAAGGAGACCATGGTCCCGTCCAACCGCACTATAAAGCTTCCAATGTTGAGCTTCTTGTGCATTTGTCGTATTCGGTATTGAAGTCCAGATATCCGGCTCCATCCGGGTATGAGTTTCAAAAAGCATTCTTGCATTACTCTCGCGAAGCCACCATCCAAGCCATGAATTAGTGAGAGGAAAGTCACGTTGAATTACTTCAACTCGTGCATGGAAGTCATCAAGATCTTTCGCAGAAATGAGGCCCAACACTAGTTCCTCAAAGTGTTTTTCTGAATGAACAGGAACAACGCCATGAATCTTTTTGATTCTCGTAACAGATGCACGGAAATGCTCTTCACACCCCCGGAGCAATACCTCAGCAGCACTATAGAGTGTGTCCTCGGAGCGAGTGTTTTCATGTCGCTGCATCCAGAAAGCAACAAAAGCTTGAATAAACCCATGTCGTTCAGCTTGCGAAAAATCAATGATCTACCAAAATGTCATTCAAATTCCAGTTCTGATGACTGTGAGTGGAAGAACGCACCCCAGCAAAATGTCTATCAGCTATGATTGTATCATTCGCTTCACACTCGTGTGCAATACTGAGCATCAGAACCAAGAAATGGTGCATATAATGCTCTGCACTAGCACCATCACTATAACTGAACAATCCTGGTACCCAACAGTGCAGCTCCGCTTCATATATTGAGCTTGTGATGAGAAGAGAGTTCCGTTCCCGCCAGAATCCATGAGCTGCGTCGGAAACAATACCATTGACTGGTTCTGGGTGATGTTTGAACATGCCCCCAAGTCGACTTCGCATAAATTCACTTTGAAGGCAGATCATATTAATTTCGCCAAAGATGGTGTGAACTATGAATCCTGGAAAGTCTCGATGGAAGTCACGGAAGCCAGAAACAAAACTATCTCCGCCTGAGTATTTTGCTCCGTTGATGACTTTTTGGCGATCCTTTGCAATACGGTCACGGTTGTTGTACACTGGGCTAATATCTGATGCAGACTTCCGTTTACCATGCAATGTACGGCGACCAACCAAAAGCTGAGATGGCGTAGTATCAGGGTTAATATCAATAAGCTCCTCGAAGCGCGTCTGCTCGCCCGGTAGAAGATGGAGGATGTGAGTTATTCGTTGATGGTTGTGAAAGCCAATGTTTTGCCAGTGTTTGCCGCCCTGCCACGTCCAGATAATAGTTTTAACAGCGCATGGAAAATGTTGTAGCTGTGCCCCACATTGGCATTGCTTGAGAAGTTGGCGTTGGATCCCTCCTGAAACACTGTGAGGACGGATGATGGTCAAACACTGCTCATTGGTGCAAGAAATGACTCCTAAACACGAGCGGGTATTCTTCTTCCCTGCGGACCAATGCTCAGCAAATGCGTTGCCTACACCAGCTCGACTTCCATAATCCTTTCTTGCCCAGTGTACCCGAAGATCCCCAGTCTGAGCGAGCTCTTCCCAGGTAAAATCGGCCTCAAGATTACCATCCAACCAGCCATCCCATGATTCGGGAGTGGTATTTGGACTTAACAAGGGATTTTTTTTGCCAGCAAGTTGGTATTCAGAGGGAGAGGTAGACTTCGCAGTTTGTTGGCTAGGCAAGACAACAGAACCCAAGACAGGTGTTGGAGGAACAATATTGATTGAAGGAACAGTATTCAGACCTGCGTCTGCGGCGCTCAAGTGTCCAGGTACTGTATTTGGTTGTTGCGAAGAATTTTTCTTGCCAAGAGTCGGGTTTTGAACAGGTTGCACTGGCGGACCACTGGTAGATACAGGGGGCTGCGGGAAAACCTGATTGTGGGCAAAACCATACATGGGCATCGAATTAGGAGCTACTTACAATCCTCGATGATTAGATTCATGGGTTTAATGAGAAGCAAGGAACAACATACCTGGAAACAGTACTGGGTTGGAGTAATGACTAAACCAGGGAAGATTTTGACTCCAAATACCAGGGTAATGAGGAGCAAGGGGGTTATCGAAGTAGGTTGGCAGCTGCATGGACGGTGCAACTGGATAGACTGATTTTGATTTGAATTTGAGGCCCAAAAACTGTTGGATTGACTTACCTGGTGAGGATGGCAAGGCTGAACTGGTGAACTGGGGACTTGTACGCATCGCAGTTGGGACACGGACAAATGACTCGGTATAGCCTGTTTACAATGTTATTTATCTGGACCATCCCGCTCAATTGTATTTTGCCTACCATCAAGATTTCGGATCGGTATAAGGTCATCAAACGATATTGGCTGGTTTCGAAAAGTAGCCTCTGATACATCCTTTGGGGTTGACGAAGCCCCCAAGCCTTGCGTGTCCTGTGACGAGCTTTGCGGCCCAGCAGGTAATGGGTTGGATTTTATATCCTCATCAGGAGGGTTATAATAGTGATACATATGTTGCAAAAAGTTCTTCGCTGTACATGAGCTTTGTTAATTGTCCCAAAATAAATCAACGCTTACAAGGACCATCACCGTTGAAAATATCACCGTAGATATTGGCAAATAATGTCAACTACAGCATATCATCGCCATGAGCACATGGCACACATGGCGCATGCCGCCCCTACGGGCCCCGTACATGCCGCCCATACACGCCGCCCACGTGTATCTGTGTGAACCTGCGTGTATCTGCGTGCACCTGCGTGTATCTGCGTGTACCTGCATGTACCTGCTTGTCAAGGCGCGTAAGAATGGGACATGGATAATATACTGGAGTGACATGGAAAACTCACTGCTCGAAAGTCATCACTTACATGCCTCTCTCTGTATCCTGTTAGTTCTTGTATTCAACTGAGAATGATTGAAGGTTTAGAAATATTGCTTTATTGTGGCATGACAGGAGATACAGATACAGAAAGAGTGAAGTAGAGGGTGTAACGTTCAAAGCAGAGTCCTGAATTATCTACATTTGCATTGGTTAGTATTGAATCCTTGTTGATCCAATGACACTTACTAGCAGCTTCTACCCACACTCTCTCATTGTTATCAGTACTTCCTAGCTTGGCCTAATTTGTTGAGCACGTTGATTTCCCTCTGTGAGCTCCAGGGGGAACCCCACAGTCATTGCAGTCATCTATGGTGCACAAGAAATGTTTCAGTCATATTCAGTGTACAGTTGCTATCCGTTTGTTGAAGTCGGAGATGAATAGAGGCAAGAAACAAACAGCGACAATGAAGGAATGGAAAGGAAAACCAACACAGTCCCATTGAGCCCTTAGACTTCTTTAAAATGGATCCGGACGCGCCGCGCCATATTGCAGGCCGTACCCAGCTTTGAGGTGGGCAGTACATTTTAAAGTCATCCTCGTCTACCCATGGAACAGTGATGGTGATGAGCGTAGAGCGCATAGGCATTGCAACGTGGAACATCGAACATTGAACACAATTCAATGAGGTAATTGTATAAAGAAGCCACATGTTGTCCTGTGTATATTACGGATTGAATACGCCGAGAAGAGCGAGTTTACCGTTTTTAAATTGGAGACAGCTAATTGGAGGATTGGGTGGAGCGAAGGAAATCGGAATAACCTTGAGTATATCAGGAGAGGATACAGCATTACAGAAATGTGTTTGCAACCCGAGTACAGAGAAAGTGTTTTAATGATTTCAATTTATAAGACTACAAATCTAGTTGGTGTATTTCGTGACTCGCGAGATGACGAGGAAAGGAGTTGTTCACGTCCTTCAATTCCCTCTCTCTTTTAGCATTATTACACGCATTATACACGTAGCCTCACGTATTCGCACGCTCGATCACGTCGATTTCTCACTGCCCATTGAACCCGTGGGATAATTTGTGAACTTCAGTTCTAACTTCCAGCCTCTGTTTTTGATCTCTTCAAGCCTGTATCGTTGTACTGTGTATAGATTTCGTCGAAACAAAACCATGGTCAGTCTTGAGTTTGAGCTTGAGCCAGCTTCCTTCCTTCCTTGAGTTTCTTCCGTATTCTGACTTTGCAAGTTTGCTCTATCATTGAATAGTTTTCCGAGTATCCGAGGGATTTATCGACCAGATTAGACCACATTTCCACGAGATAATTCTACCACCTGTGACTCGTTTTCTCCTGATTTTCACCAGTTTCTCATCTAATATATTGCCTGAATTTCGTCGATTCTCATTCGAATACCCACAACATGTCTGCTGTGACACAGACTCAAAACACAACATCAGGTCCACCACCACCAGGTGTCTATGTTCCCGCTGTGCTTTTCTTCCATCCTGGAAGCGAAGACATCGATGAAGAAGCATATAAAAAACATATTTTACGGTTAGCGGAGGTATGTATGAATGTCATACAAAGCCGCGCCCGAGCTCACAAGCCTATGCGCTTTCCTCCAAGGGCGGCGTAACCGGAATACTCGTCCAAGGCTCCAACGGTGAAGCTCAGCATCTCTCCCACGCAGAAAGATCCCGCACGATCGCCTTTGCGCGAAAAACCCTCGATGAAGCGGGATTCCAGCATGTGTTGATTATTGCAGGGACTGGAGCGCAGTCAGCGAGGGAGACAAAGGAATTGTGCGTGGAAGCAAAAGAAAGTGGAGCCGGTTGGGTGCTGGTGTTGACTCCATCGACGTGGGCACCGGCGATGGGAGCAGATAGTATATCGAGGTTCCATAGAGAGGTGAGCGCTTGAGATTGTTGACAGAACATATCGGATTATCAATTTCAATACAGGTTGCAGATGCCTCTCCCCTTCCATATATGATTTACAACTTCCCAACTGTAACCGCCGGGCTCGACCTTGACTCGGACCTTATTTCCTCACTCGCTACGCACCCCAACATTGTTGGCACCAAACTATCTTGCGGGAACGTCGGAAAAATCCAACGATTGTCCTCATCCTTCGACTACAGATCCTCCTTCGCCACATTTGCTGGGAAATCTGACGTTTTCTTACACACCCTCCTGTCTAGCGGCGCAGGCACCATCGCTGCCCTCGTCAATCTCGTACCAAAGATCCACGCGAAGGTGTTCAAATTGTTCCTGGAATACCAGAAGACCAAGGATGCGAAGGTGCTAGAAGAAGCTTTTACGCTACAGTCAAAGCTATCTGCAGCGGATTGGGCGGTGTCGAAGATCGGTGGTGTGGGTGGTGTCAAGGCGATTGTTGCGCAAGAGTTTGGGTACGGGAATGGAACGGTGAGAGGACCGTTGAAGGAGGCAAGTCTTAGTGCGCTTGTGCAGAGTGAGCAAGGAGCGAAATGGTGGAAGGCTGTCGAGGAGGTTATCAAGATCGAGAAGTTGTTGTAGAGTTGCTTGAGGTTAGCCGACTCGTTATTTGGGATCTAACTGTCGTCAAAGGCTACATTACCTTCCAATGAATCCAACTCTGCATGACGATTTCATTCTGATACCCAAAAAATGCATATGCGAAGATTCTGAAGATTCTATTGACATTAATTGTTGTCATAACATGCTGCAAATCGCATCAACCAAATTACAACGGAATGTAGTAGAGGATAAATTACGCATGATACGAAAACGGCGTGAATACGAAATCCTCGAACAAAAATTCTTCCAACCGAACCTAGAAATTGATTTGGTCCTGGCCGATACATGCGTAACGATGATTACATGATGACCCAGACGCGCGAGAAACGAAAAAAAAGGAAGAAGGAAGAAGGAGCATGGAATTGTTCACTATAACCCACCGGTGATATATTGTTATGTAGTGGTGTATCTGGAGTAGAGTATGTTCTCCTGTAATACAGAAAACGCGGCGATTGAGCGTTGTGAAACAGATGATGTTCAATTGAGTGGTTGTACTTCTCCCTCTTCTCCTCCGACCCACCACTACTCCTACTCCTTCTTCGCAAAATACCCATTATTCACCACAGTCGACTGTATGATCCCATACACCGACTCTCCGAGACCGAGATACGACTCGGCGGCGGATTTGGCGGTGGGGTTTGTAGTTAGTTGGTCGATGTCGAGGCTGTGGTGTGTGTGTGTGTGTGTGTGGTTGGGTATGTCGTTGTGAGAAGGAAAGTGGGGATGAGAGTGATTTGAAGAAAGAGTGACAAAGCGTTCAGCCAACTTCATACAACATAAAGGTATTTGCATAGAAAGAAAACAAACCTAAACCCGCTCGTCTTCTTCACCCCCGCAAGGACCGTAGACACCAAAACTGCATCGAATGCGTAGTGGAACAATCGTCCGAGAGCCATTGTGGGTCGATATATTGATGAGAACGCGTTACACGGGTGTATAGAGAAATACAGGAGGAACAAAAATGACTGCGCGGGCGGCGGTGGATGTCGATCACTGGATGGGGCGGAAGATATTACCACGGAGATTGTTCAATAGATGAGAGGTGAGAAGAAGATTATTACAAGAAAGACTACGTCGACCGGCCGGCTTGTTAGTCGAAAGTTGCCGTTCGTGCCGGCCTGACGTGTCTCAAAATCCCAAGTGCATGCAGCTTCTCTGCACTTCGCTCTGGATTTTGACCTTCTGGATAAGCCTCCTAATGCGTCAGCATGCCGACTGATTCCACCTTCAATAGTAAATAATAATGATTGATGATGATTGTTGTTGTTTGAAGACAGTGAAGATTTCAGACTGAGAAAGAAACCCATCAAAAGAAACTCATCAACACAGTAACAATCCCTGGTAGTATATCGGTTAGTACACGCGCCTGTCATTGTATTCGATCTTCCGCGCGAAAGCTGGGTTCGACTCCCAGCCAGGGAGTGCCGCGAAATTCGACGCCATCTTTTTTGTACGGGGATATTGAACTACGTACGATACTTCGAAGGGCTTTTAAGCTAAGCAAAGTAGCAAATAATGGAGTGAAATTCAGACTAGAGGCGTTTTTAAACAAGACTTGTTGATATTATTTGTCGCTGTTTTCTATCGACCCCGGCGCAAGACTTTCGGTTAACTAATATCGATGGGGACGACTACACCCAGTATCAGCCTAGCAGCCGACGTGGACACGATACCCGGAATAGACGAACCAACGCGTGTGGTTCTACGGAGACTACGAGGGCAAGGATTCGATGGGACAAATTTGTACGTAGACTTGCTGCTGATAATGCAAGGTAATGATTGAACGAACTGAATGAAAACAGGTCTTTACATCGACAGCAGCTCGCAGCTGTGTTAGTGTTACTTTATTCGGATAGCACGGGCTCAATCCAAGTGCTCCTCACCACACGATCTAAATCACTGCGGTCTCATCCTGGACAGACAGCGTTACCGGGAGGTAGAATTGACGAAGAGGATAGGGAGCCAAAGGTTTTATGGGGTGCTGTGAGTGATTGTCACTGAACACAACCGTGTTTATATATGGATGGATAGTTTAGGGAAGCATACGAGGAAGTCGGGTTACCCTTTCCTTCCAGTCTGATTATCGACAGTGACAATGACATCCCACATATACCGAACATCCACATCCTCTGTACACTCTCCCCACATATATCCCAATGGGGTATCATTGTCGTTCCAGTTGTCGCTTATCTCTCCGGACCAGTATCCTCCTCCGCGTCCTCACCACCATTGCATACCTATATCCTGACACCAACTCTAACACTCCAAGCAAACCCCACCGAAGTCGATCGAATATTCACACATCCCTTGGAATCAATCCTAGATCCTTCCTCCTCCGTCTCCATCAGAGATTTGGCGGAGAAAGGATCAGAGGATTGGCCGTACGATGAAGAGCTTTACGTACGTTACCTGTATAATACCGTTTTGTGCATATATCTCTGACTTCCACATCCATCTATGGCAGAACTACACCGACCGCGTTTATCCACAACTCGGCCCTAACCACAACAACAACACCGACACCACCGACAACATCCCCAGCTCCATTTATAGAATGCACCGCTTCCGCTCAGTAGCGTCACCCATAAAAGGATTGACTGCTGAGATTCTGGTATGTTGTTTTTACATTCCTTTTCCATTTGTTCGTTGCGGTCTTACTATCACTACTGTCACTCACGTACCTCTTCACTCCTACCTCCATCCGTCCTTCCTACCTCCACCTACCTCCCTGTATCCCTGACCTCCTACCCTCCTACTACCTCTATCCCTCTATCGATTCCTCACTTTATTCGATACCCTTCTATCTCTCTAGCTCCGCACAGCCTACATCGCCTATGCCCGTCCTCCCACCGCGCCGATTGAGCAATACGCTCCTGGGCAGGTGAGAGGCTTCAAGGATGCGTAGTGTATAGACTGTTTTCTGGTGGGGTTTTGGTGTTTGTGGGAAAGAGTGGGTGGAGTCAATGTATCTTTGGATGCATTAGATCTTTAAATGGAATGAGGACGGAGGACGGAAGATGGATAAAGGAGAAAGGAGAAAGGAGAAGGATGATGGGTTGTTGGTTTTGTTCCGTGTTGGTGGATTGAGAGGGGATGGGAGATGAAGGGAGTGAGGTAAGAGGTTATGTTATGAGTAGAATCTCTGAGGAAATGAGGGGATACAAGAGACGAGCAGAAACAATAGAGTATAACAGGATGCGTAGAAAGGGAACATGAGAGGATATGGAGATGAGAGTGTTTAAAGAAGAGGATATGGTACAATCTAGATGAGAGTGTTCAGACTATGAAAAGATATGATAGATGAGTGAGAGAAGAGAAGTTCATGAGATGATATGAGACGATACAAAGAATATAAGAGGATACAAGAGGATATAAGGATATACATGAATATAAGAGGACAAGAATAGAGAGGGACTTTCAGTTCCACAGTTTGAGGTGGTTTAAAGGGATTTCAAATGGTTTGTGAGAAATTTTGACAGGGTTGACATGGTTTGATAGGGTATAAGTAGGGGGAAAGAGGATATCAGGACACAGTTGTAGGAGAAGAATTCAAGAGGATATATTCATTGATATAGTCTACAAAGATTTGAGAAAACTTGAAACTTGAAAGATAAGATCATCCTGAGTTGATCCTGAGTCAGAATACTTATCTTATAATCCTCTCACACAGATACTATCCCTTTTTTTAATCAGTGGATATAGGTGTTTTCCTATGTCAATCTTAGTACAACCCAGTCCAGATAATGTAGTCACTATCAGTACATACTGGACAGTGAATTTATAGTGACTGTGGTACTTGTTCGAAAGTATCGATAATCTTTCGATGGCAAATAAAAATAGACGTGCACGCGCAAACAACTTTCGAGTAAGCGCGCCTTGTACATAGTACGGCTGGCTACCCATGATCGACTGCGTAACGTCTATGTATATGTACTATACAATTGTACCATTAACATTCTTCGAAGTCCGAACCTACCACCCACCCACAACCAACACCCAATCAACACATTATCTATCTATCTCTCGATTAAATCACGGCGTCCAAGTAGTGTTCTGTACATGCATCAACATTGATACTTAACTTCCAGGAAACGAGGAGGGGGATAATAGGATGACTTACAAGAGGCAAATCCCGAGAACTCCCCCCGACAGAAATCAAAAAGTCTCCATTCGGCACATACCACAACTGGTCAACAACAGACCACGAGCTGACGTCCTTGCGCCGAATTGGGAAGGTGACGACAGCAGAATCACCGGCAGGTAAATCTTTGATCTTGTCGAAACCGCGTAGTTGACGCACGGGTTGGTTGTCTCCTGGGATGGAGATGTACTTTTAAATGGAATGTGAAAAACAAAGAAAAAAACAAAAAAAAAAGGGATTTTCGACGTTAGCTAGCGCAAAACTTGTGTGGCAAATGAACGAACCAATTGAGCGACTTCACTCCCAGTAAGGTTCCCAGTGTTAGTGATGGTCGCGAACACAGTGAATATCACGTCGTAAAGCGAATTGGTGCCGTCCCATTCAGCGAATGGCTCCGCTGTTTCCATTACAGACGAGTAATCTTTCGCCCACCGACCGTGATCGACGATCAAGTTCGAGTATGTGAAGGTTGTGTAGGATAGACCGAATCCGAATTCTGAATGAGAGTAAGGCGAGACAAGACAGGAAAGTTTGAGTAATGATGATAAGGTAATAGAGAGTGGAGGGGTATGAATACGTTACCATATCGAGGAGTTATACCCATCTTGTCGAACCAGCGGTAATCGATGAATACACCTTCCGTAAAATTTGATTGAGGAGAGTATGCATCGGTGTATACAACACCGTTAGGCTACATACCACAATCAAACACCGTAGGAAAGGAAACCGAAGAAAAAAACTTACAACATAATCATCAATACTCTTCCCCCAAGTCCACGGAAGCTTCCCACTCGGCGCAACATCACCATACAAGACCGGAACCAGACTATTTCCAGCTTCTTGCCCAGGGAGATACGCAACGAGGATCGCCGTAACATTTGGGTTGTCCGCCCATTTTTCAATATCCACGACACCGGTGGTGTGTATCACGACGACGACGTTGGACGAATACGTGACGGCGAGATCCATGAGGTTGTCACCGTCGCCTCCGAGGGAAAAATCAGGCGCATCTGCACCTTCCTCGGAATATCGGTTGAGGAAGACAAAGGTAACGTCGGCGTCAGGGAGGAGGGCGGCGATTGCGTCTTCTGCGCCGGTGGTGGTGTTGCTGTTTGCGACGACTGCGGCGATCTAAACGGAAGAGGTTGAGTGATGGGTTTTTATTATTGAGGAGAAGAAGAGCTAATTAAGTTCAGTCATCGAACCTCGGCGTTATCTTCGATTGCCCTTTTCTGCAGCGCTTCGAGGGGAGTGATGGTGTATGGTGAAAGTGCCGACCCGCTTCCGCCTCCTGTTGTCAAGGTACCATTCTAAAACCATAGTAAAGTCAGTCAAGTCAATAATCAAAGCGATTATAAATAAAAGGCAAGCTACGATACGAGGAATAATGAGATAAAACATACAAGGTTGTCGATATCACAGGCACTGTTTGCCAAACCACAAGCATTGGGACCGAGCACGTTATAAGTAGCATCGTTGCCTTATGGACCAAATGAGTGAGTATATTTATGGAAACAAAGTGAAGTCCGAAGATTCAACGTACCCAATACTGCAATCCGCTGCGGGTGTTTCAAGGGTAGACTACCGGTGTTCTTCAGGAGAGTAACGCTCGCGCTTCCGATTTCCTTTATCAGCTCCGCGGTCCCTGGTTTCCGAACGTTTCGATACCCAGAAGTAGCATTCAAAGTAGGCGCTCCGATTGTGTTCTGTTTACCACCGACACGATATTGAGTACGATGAGATCGATAAATTCGAAGTGGTTAGTAAGTGGGTGCTCACATAAACAAAGGGTGGTGGTGGATTAGTATCTTGACCGAGGTAATAGTACCCAGTCAGGATGCGAACTGCTTTGTCTCGAACGAGATCTTCGCTGACTGTGCCGTTGTTGATCAATTCAACCAATGTTGCGCCCCAGAAATCTCCCAGCGCTCCCAGAAATCCTTTTCCAGGCATAGCCTAATCGTGAGAGTTTTGGCATACTTAGCACGACATAAAATACCGATTCCGACTAAACAACTCACCACATCCAAACCATTCTCTGCAGCCGGTACACTGTCCCATTGTCCTCCCCAGTCACTGACTACACCTCCCTGGAAGTTCAGTTCAGTTTTGAGGAGTTGATTAAGCCCTTTGGCGTTGCTACACGAATGAGTGTTGTTGATACGGTTATAGGAACACCTGTAGAAGGTTATGATTGATGAGTTAGGAAAAACTTGGGAGATATAGATATTCCGAATGAGATTCACATGATATGATTCGTTCCAGCCCGAACAGCTTCAGCAAATGACCACATGTATAGTTCGTGCATGGTCAAGTCGTCGACGTTGGAGGAAATTCTGTGAATAGCAACATATAGTTAGACACGATCGTGCCGGAAGGGTATGGATGAGACTCACGGCAACTGAATATCCGCTTGCGAAACTGTTGTTGTTGAATGTAATGAATATAACGAGCCATAAATTGGAGAGGGGAATTTACTCGCCTCCGTCGATGTCGATATAGAGATTTCTCGATGTTTCCTGTTCATATGCTATCCACTGGAACAAACATTATCAAGAACGGCTTGGCGAAAGGAACAGGAAATTGCTCATACGTGCTTTGAGACCGTGGCTACGCCAGCATCGGTCAAGCCTTTTACAGATAGGTAAGAAGCTTCGCCACAAGCATAAGGATCAGCAAAAGTCCCTTCCCAGCCTCTTCCGTTCCTTTGGATATTATGCTTCAGATCAGTGTGCGCTTTTTTTTTCGAAGATCATGACTTACAAAGGCGTACGACCAAGTGCTGGATTTGAATTAGACACCAAACACATTACAGAGTTTAAGCATGAACTTACGACCGCCAGTGACAGGTGCCAACTAGGTAGTGGTGAAAAAGTTACTACAAGGAGTACTACGAGTGGGAGAAAAACTCACTGCAAGATGCACGCCTTGATCATGGAACTCTTGTCCCATACCTCTAGCACGAGCATACATGAGCGTCCGGTCCCAAGTGGCAGCAACGGTAAGACCAGCTGGAAACTGAGAACTTCCATGCACACCACGAGGCCCGATAGGTCCGTCTTGAAGACAAAATTCGGGAATTCCAAGTCGAGTTACAGCACCCGTCACTCCTGAACACAAACCTATAACCCCTGAGGTGATCTGGGATTGCCCTCGTTGAGAATAATCATACGAATGATTTTCTCTGGACGCACGTTGGCTAATTCTTCCACGGTCATCTCAGTGACTGTCGCTTTCGCTTTTTTGAAAGCAGAAGCCCACGATTTGCCTCCATTAGCAAGCGCTGCGATAGAAAAAAAACTTTTGGTCAGACCTGGATCGATTAACATTAACCAGAGAAAACGTACGCGCTGGCCATTGAGTGCTGTTGGATTCATCTCCAGTAGAATTTAGGTCGCGACGAAAGATACTGCGTTCGGAGCCAAGCCCTAAGCCAGAAAAGTATGCGAGGGCAGGGGATACTGAGAAGAGAACCGCGAGGGAGAGTCTAGCTGGGAACATGATCAAACTCAACAGAAAAGTGAGAAGACAGCTTGAATGCTGGCTTTATAGTTTTTGGGGACATTGTCGGCGTGTAGGTAACTGCTGGTACCTGGGTTCAGAGTTCGTAACTCCTGAATTTCTTGCATATCGATTGCGGAGTGCTTGCGGAAGTCGGCTGACTCCTGCTGACTCTCAACCAAACTCAACCCCACCGATGCCTTCCAAGGCACCGATTCCTCCTCATACCCCTACTTTCTCTGGAGAGATCCGGAGAGATACGTCGGGTGCTCATTTGTCTCGGGGTCCGATGCCAGACGTTACACTTGGCCCCGATTCGACGGACCAGAAATCCGATTTCCAAGAAACAGCGGGAAACCTGGCTCATGAAAATCACACTCACGTGATGATCCCCATCACCGACGCCCGACTCGGACCTGCGCCCGACCACCCTTCGAAATTTGAAATCCCGACCGATACCCCGGATATTCACAAATTGTTAGGTCCCCCGACTCGAAACATTTGCGTATTGTGCGTATCTTTATTGAGCTTGGATGCTTAGCTTCCATATTGTATAGACTTGTATTTTTGGCTGGCTGAATTGCTAATAAACGATCTCTCTGGCGCGGTAGAAAGCGCACTTTTGTCATGCAGTTTTTTGACTTGGCCTTGTTGCGGAAAAACTCTCTTGGGGCTGAACTTACTCATCTGAGTAATCGCATCGTTGTTGAACTGACCTCATTCTCGAAAAGAAGCGCGCGCTTGAAAGTTGTCGCTATTAGTGATTACCGCTGATTACCGCCCATTTCGTTCCTTGTCCTCTAACTATGGCTTCAAGGACTCTTTAATGCCACTTCTTGAATACTTCACCATTTAAATGGCAGTACCGGAACCAATCCCTCGCGCTCATACGGCACTTGGCAGTCTTGCTATCGTAGTCGACTCTTCTGTGGCGCTTGCGGGGAATTGGCACACAATCCTCAAGTATCTTGGTTTATTTGTGCAGAGGTTAATACTGACGAATCATGGAGCTGGTGTACGTCGCAATCATCAAGTCCCCAAACTTCTTTCTCTCATATATGATTACAGTACCGCATTGCGTGGGTGACCTACGGGCCACCCGACAGTCTTTCCTCTTTACTGCTTTGTAAACGTTTTTTCGCTGAGATCGCGGAAGTCACAAATGTAATCAAGGCCCAGGATGAACTGTATCAGCTTGGTGTAGGAACTACGCACTCTGGAGGGACAAGAGGTATGGCGATGTTAGAGGGTTTAGTTGCTGCTGTCGAGGTACGCCATGTACGAGTGGCTCATTACCAGCTCATCCACTCATTTGTTTTCTCAGTTATTCGATACACTCATTTCTTTATCTGATATTCCCCGAAAGTCACCTTCGCACATTTTGCACATTACGGCGTCCTTCCCAGATAATGCCAAACACCCTCATGAAAATATGTCTTCACTGTTAGATGAAGTCACCTGGGAAACTTTGCCAGCGGAACTCAGTAAAGTTAGCGACTCGTCTCTTACCTTTGGATGCCATAACTCAACGCCATTGTGTAGCGCAATATCTTTCTAAGCTCTATCGTCCTCAATCCAAAGAACAATACGAAAATACCCGAACTCCATTCATCTGCAGCTTTAAACACTGCTCCAACATCATGGCTCCCTGTCGATGCACCGCACAAAGCATATGTCGCTTTGCTGAGCATCCCCCAGAAAGGTTAGTACTACGAATTTCGCGTTGCATAATTAATCAATTCTTCAATGTCCATTTAGGCGTCAAGCGTCCGGCGGACCAAATGAACGCCATAGAGCAGCCGCCAGAAAAACGATCAAATGTCTTCTCAGGATCTCCACCGCGCAACAATCCGAATCCGAACGTGAACGTGAACACAAATCCCCCACCGACAACGAATTCTGCTAAACCTCCTAGCTCGGGTACTCATAGTCAACCACAACCCAAGCCTTTAAACGCACCAACTCAACCACCAGCAGGTCAACCTGCCCAACCTGTACCACCCTCGAACCTCGCAAACCTTCCCCCGCCGAACTCTACCCAAAAGATCCCCTGGCCAGGCATCGGAAATTTGACTCCCAACGAACTCTTCCAGCGTCTTAGACATTTCGAGGACATGCGTCGTCGGACAGACGCCGTTTTGACGCAGGCTATAAACAGCGGAGATTCGAGCAAAGTGGAAATGGTCAAACAGCAAACTGCGCAATGGGAACCGATGTTCTTCAAGGTCAGGAATATGGTTTCGCATTATATAACTGCGTTGAGGAGGGCTGGAATGGCAGGACCGGGAGCACCGGGAGGAGCACCAGGACAAGTTCAGGCGTCGACTTCGACAGGTGTCGGTGCTCCAACAAATAATCTCAATCCCAATCCTGGGAATACCGATATCTCATCCCAGCCTCCGACAACACAATCCAATCCGCATCCAAATCCTCCGTCTTCTTCAAATGTCGCTTCGTCACCTGCCACGAAACCAAACGACAGTTTGATGCCAGTTAATTCTTCTATCACATCAGCAACCTCACCTGGTCTTAGTGCACCCGCCTTATCATCATCAACTCCTTCTTCAAAGTCACCTTCGAAACCTTCGCCGAAACCCTCTGCTATCAAACCCTCGCCGAAGCCTAAACCCAAAGGGTCCCCGATAAAAAACGCGGCTTCAACCGTTTCTACCGCTCCTTCTATCGGTGCGTCGTCTACCGCGGGTTCGAGTACATCGACCAATCCCGCTGTTGACGGATCCGGTCCCAACCTGGCATCGGGACTCCCAATCCCATCGAGCTTACCACCTGAAGCTGCGCTACAGATGCAGAAGCTTATGGAACAGGGTGGCAGAGGACATCCGAGGGATATGGCGATGGGTAGTATGGGCCAAGTGAGTCCGAACGTGACGGCGGCGGGTGTTGCGCCTCAGCCGTCGCCGCAAGGGATGCAGGGAATGATGCCAGGACAAGGGCAATCCGGACAGCAACCACAAGTGGGTGGAGTCGTTGGCCCTGCGGGAGTGGGAGCAATGAGTTCAGGTTCTGTATCCAACACACCTTCTACCAGTACAGGAGGGCAAAACGGTGGCATTCCAGCGTGGACTGGAGGATTATTCTACCCTGGTGAGCCAAATGGTACGAGAAAGGACTTTAGGATATCAGTTATGGCGATGAGTGCCAATCATTTGGAGTGGTAAGTCGTGGTCTTTTCTCATATTATGCTATCGAAGTCTTGCTTCATCGAAATTACTAATCATTTATTTCTCCTTATAGTCGCGCTCATACTTGGCCAATGGAAATGACCCTCACTCACACACGGGACCCTGTTGTCAGTCTCGCTGAATTTCAGATGTGGGCAAAGAAAACGAGACCGGTCGTTTGCACAATCAAGCCTCACGCTAGGAATCCGGATGCACGACAGAATGCTTTCAATGAGAATTACTTCAATGGAATACAGGCGCTGATCCGGCAATCGAAGACCGTGAGTTCGTCTCAGTCATACATGCTTTACTCTAATGTGTAACTTCTCTCTTTCTGGCGTTGTCATCGTTAGTACATTGTCTCTTCTTGGACTCTCCCTTCCGGTGCACAGACGAACAACGTCTTGTTCGCAATCGTACCTCCTCATGGATTCATCGGTGCCTTTTTCCCTGCGACTGGGATCCCTGAAATGCCTAAACCGATACCCGGTTCCACGATGCCCGGTGGCTTACTAGGTAGATTACCCGGAGGGGTTAGTGGAGAAAATATCGGAGCACCACCCGCAGGGGGTGCAGGAGGCGGAGGTCCCACGCCTGGAACAAATATCGGTCCACCCAACATTCTCGCCATATTACAATCATTCCGAGTACCTCCCGATTTAACAGCCAGGATACTACAAATGCCGCCAGAGCGTCAAATAATGGCCCTCAAGTCACTAGCGCAGACCAAGGCTCAGCTTCGCGGTCAGGGGCCAGGACAAGGAGGTGCTGCAAGTGGTAGTGGGCAGGCGGGTATAGCCGGGATGCATAAATCTGGAGGCTCGAATGTCAATATCACTGCTGCTGCCGCTGCGATGGCATTACGAATGCAGCAATCTGGTGGGATCGGAATCCCCCAGGGTATGCAAGGTAGCATGCAGGGCACATCAGGTTTGAATATGGCTGGAATTCAACGACAACTATCAGGACAGGATGGGAATAAGCCGAATCCCCAAGGCGCTGCGAATATAGCTGCGTTAATCAACGGAATGAGAGGGAATATGGGCGGAATGGGTGGAATGAATGCGGCAAACATGGGAGGTACAGCGGCAGGAAACATGTTCCAGCAGCAAATGGCACAAATGCAACAAATGCAACAGAATCGTTCCATTTTTGGAGGACCAGCTGGTACCGGTGCTGGGGGTGTAGGAGGAAAAAATTTGAGTCTGGATATGATACAGTCATTCATGCATCGCAATGGTCAGGAAGGGCAGGGTGGGGGACAAGGTGGATAGAGAAACCCGTTCGTTTTCGCGGGAACTTTTTCGTCATGCATTGTTCACTGTTATTCTTGGTTTTGTCCTCGGCTCAAAATCGCGTTTATATTATTGCAATCATCCTTGCTCGAATCACCACAGATCTAAATCCACAATTCTTACCTCGGTACAAACATCTTAGCTTCTGACTGAATCCACGAACCAATCAATCTCTCGAGAAGCACAACTTCTTATGACAAAGCCACGTATGACTTGGCTTCTAAGTTAACAAGCACTGACGATGTCGTTTGAAGGTCCCATCCCGTGCTATCCTGGCGTTAATCTTTCACTACGTCACGGGCCATAAATGTTGGGCGTAAAAAGAAACGGGAAATGTTATGGAAAACTTGAACTTTTGCAGTACATAGAGTGTATACAGGAGTAACCAGGTGCCCTGGGCACCTGGCAGAACAATCGGATTTCATGCTGGGCACGTAACCAGCACAATACATGAAAATCCACAAATTGGGATGTTCCCTTTCTAGTAGTAGCTCAATTGGCGCTTAATTGTGTATTCCTTTGTTACTGCGATTACATTGTATTCAATGCGCCTGGCCCAGTATGATCATCGTCTCCTCATTGTCAATGGTGATGTCTACTATTCATTGCATCTGTAAAATGAGACTGCTAGTGGCTTCACAAATTCACAGAAATCTCTTCCTTCTTGCAATGCATCTGCAAAATATCCCAATCGTGTTAATCCGTCGATCATTTGTGATCCTTCCTACCTTCTACTTCCTTGTCTTTCCTCTATATCATTGCCGAACCTTTAGGTAAGGCTTCTTACTAAAATCTTTCCGTTCATTTTGTAGGGGGGAAGTTGAGCTTGGCCATCTCCCACGGTCATGTGCTAGTAACAATTACATCATTATTACTTTGTGTTGGTGGCAAGAACATCATTCAAGGTATTGCTGCTGAATCTGCATTTGTATGGAGAATTTGAGTGATAGAAGCCCAGTTTTGGGAACAAAAAAATTGTGACTAGACTGAGTTTGCCAAATGGTGTTTTAGGCACATTGGTTCCCAAAACCTATGAAATACTCATGAAATACTCATAAAGATAAAGATTATGCAGTGTTAGCCACTGTAAATTTTTCCAGACACAAGGGCAAAGATCTAGTCCATTGAAATTGTGTCATCCTGAGCCCAATCACTCAAAGCTTTGAACTTTGTCTGCCAAACTCTGGAAATCTTTTGTCCAGCAATTCAAAAGCCATCTCCTGTCTTTGCCTTTACTTCACATAATGCCTAAGGCCATTCAATGAATGTAGCTTGCATAAACTTTAACAGTTGCCATTCAGTCCAAAGTGCATATGTGATACTTTCTTGTGTTTGCTCACTAAAAAGTTTACATATGTTATGGCCATTCAGATTAAAATGACATTTCTCTGAGTTAGAAGAATTGAGACCCAAGTTGAAGAGGATTAAGAATGTGGCAATGAAGACAGTGCAGGCTGCAAGAAGTGACTTGTCATGGTATCATAGCTTTCAGCTCAGTTCAAGTAGCTTCAACTTAGCTGTTCCATGTGATGAGTCTAGGTTATGAAGCTCCTAGTCTCTATCTCCATCTGCAAAACCTGCAACTCTGGTTAAGGGTCTGAAAGCAGTTGAGAGCAGATCTGAGGGCTATCTGCTCTAAGCCCATAGCCAAAAATCCAGGTTTTGCAGATGCTCTTCAGTTTTCATTTTCCATTCACCACTATTACACCACCTGTCCCAGTAGCTAATGGCTTCCAAGGGCAAGGCATAATCCTCATAGCAAGTTAGATTTTGCACAAAAGGCATCAGAAGAGGTGTATGTTTCTACTTCCCTGGAAATTTTTGTTTTTACTTATGATTCATCTACAAAGCCTGTATTTGGTTGAGGGTTTGAAAGCCGTCGAGAGCATTTCCCAGCAGTAAAAGCACTAGGATATACTCTCAGCCCATTTTGCAGATGTAGCAGATGAACAATTGAAAGTGTTCGGCACCTGCCACTTGCGGCCTTACCCCCAGTCATATATTCTCTTAAATTCATCTTGTTCCTCTTGGGCCTTGCATTGTGCACCTAAGCTTGTCATTTTCCCGAAACATCTGGTCCAAGCAGTTCATAGTGGCCAATATTTGATTAAAGTGGTTCTGATTGGCCATTGTCCATGCTCATCTAGCTTTATCGAGGTGAGTAGAAAGTCCTGTTTCTCTTCTGCCTGCTCTAATGCAATGTCTTCACAGACTTCTGAATCTCAAATTTCCGGATTTCAAGAGACCCAGATTTCAAGGAGTTTTTTCCACAGCTTTGCTTTGGACCCTTGTATCACCTTTCCTATCGAAGCAGGGATGGGAATTCCTCAACCTCTCGTAAATGAGTCAAACATAGCCTCTCATGAACTTTCTCCAAATGCCAATAAACGACACTGCACTTGTAGTATCCTCCCAAAATCATCTCCGCCAATCAATCCAACTTTATCTCCAGATAGCGGGAATGACACACTATCTATCTTTTCAGCTCTAAGCTCAGATGATATTAGTACTCTACAGGCTGAGCTTGATGAAGAAGATCTTGACCACGAGACTCATTCGATCCAATGTGCTTTGCAGGAGGCTATGCAAGCATCCAATTCCAAGAAAGACAATTATTCACGCCATGTTTCATGTTATGTGAGCTTCATTGAAGTGGAACGTGAACGTCGTTCTCAAGAGCATCCAAATCGGAAAAGTAATCTTACCACTGAGCCTATCACGGTTGCCAAGGGTGCACTGTTTCTTAACTTTGAGACTACACGACCAAAGGTATTCACTGATTTATTATTTGATTGACCCTGTTACTCATGCACATATACTCAGACTAAAGGTGGAACTGGAACTGTAGGAGCAGAATCCATCAGTCAAGCTATCAGTGCCCTCGAAAATCACCGATTCAACCATCAACATGAGAAGATTTATAAGAACTGCCTGTCAAGTCCATGCCTCGGGCCTCCATTCCGCCGCCCGGTATTCCGAAGGTCTACCTCTTATTGTAATCTCTCCTTATTGTTCTTTCTCATTACACATACCCTTTCATTCTAGTCCCTCCTTATTGTTTTTTACTCTACCCTGCAGGTACTACTCGTATAGCTCCTAGTAGTTAGTCTAGCACTCCGCACCGATGCGCCGATCCGTAGATATAAATACTGCCTGTACGCTACTGTAGTTCCTCAGTTTAATTATCAACTTAGATCTCCCTTCCCAACTTAGCTCTTCTCTAAGTCTTCAGGCTCAACGCCTTGAAGTACGTTCTACTCAACCTTAGGACTTAAACGTTCTTTGGTTCGCTCCTCGTCACCGGCGATACCGCCGCTCCGACTTGGCTGCTACTCTGCTCCTCCCTTCTATACTCTTGATCTCCAGGGACTAACGGCGTAACAGTGGTGTTGTTAATAACTTCACTACTGTCCCACTCGACCTCCCGCACTTAGACACCTTGTGGCCTCTGGCACGGTTACACGGTGTACATGATCTTAACACTGCCCTGAATCGCAAAAGAAGCTTTGAGAGGACTCCCGGATTAGTGCATTTGAAAAGTTCGCTCATCAAAATGAGCATCTTTGTGCTCTCAATGCAGAGAAGATGAAGATGAGTGGGCCACTCTCTGGTGGGTAGTTGATTTCTCCTCTCAAGATTCATTCTTATCCATTATTAGCAACATATACCCCTGCACAGTTGAGAAAACTCGCTATTTCATCACTGCAACCCACTCACAATACTCCAACATCAATGGCCCAGAGTTTATGTGATTGTGCAGTAATTCTTTTATGTACAGCCATGGCATTCCATGGAGACTCAGTCCGGTCACTGCAGCTATCAGATCTTGGGGTAGAAGATATGCCGCTTCCAGCTATAGCGCCAGGTGTTACTGTCAAGGTGAGTAAATATTTGATATTTAAGCCTAGGCTCAATATATCTTGCATAGATCCTCACTGTGATCCACGATAATGCCAAACATAACAAAGAAGGCCAACCAGAAACTCATGCAGCCTTGCGACACCTCTATCCAGAGATGTGTTGCATTGGTAGTTTGGCATTTTATTTCTTTGGTTTGTACCATATCCTCAAATGATCTCAGCCAAATTTCAAGCCAGATTTCGACGACCCTGATGCCGGTGAACTTGGGAGGCGCAAGTGGTGGCAGTACCTAGTTTCTTTTGGCAATAAAGGCCCTGACACACAGATGTCATATGATAGTAAGTCATACAATATCACCAATCCTGAATTCTTGAACATATTCCTGTGTTTAATAGGCCAGTGTCTCCGTACAAATGTGTTGTATGCTATGAATGACATTCATGTATCTTCGGTGACACATGGTGGTCAACACTATGTTCCGAAAACAGCTGGTGACAATCGTGCTTCTTTGGAAGGGCATAAGGCATTGGGAAAATGGAAAGAGGGACGTGGTGCATTTGAGAATGCATATGACCATCAGCATCCTCTGGATGGCATGTTAGGAGTGGCTATGTTTGATGCGCAGCGTCCAGATAGTTATACCTGTGCTAGGAACTGCCTCCAGCCTCCACCAACCCTTCTGGTGTCACTTTTTCCCTGGGTCGAAGAGGAGCAGCAGGCTCTTGCAGAGCGTCATTGACTTTGTGGGAAATGGGCTGAAGATTACAGCCTTGACCAATTTCTCAGTTTATTGCTTTATCTCTGTGTTGTTCTTCTCCAGGATGCCACCCTGATCTACGTTGAACATCCTGACAGTCACATATTCAAATATACACCTTTCGACTCCATGATCTTTTGTGATTGGGCTCAAACTGCAAAAACAACTGTTGAGGTGGCCGAGACTGAAGCTCGCAAAGCTTTCAAGAATATTCCAACAAATCTTGTTTCATCCCTCCATGGAGTTCTTGTCACAGAGCGGATTGAGTCTGAACGCTGCCATGAATTGCTCCGCCAGGAACTTCTATCTATTGATTCCACAACTAGCAAGACAAAGAATTGGCTGCAAAAATGGAAGCGTGAATCAGTATCGATAATAGGTGGTATGTTCATTCCGAGTTGCCATTATATTTGCAACTTACAAATGTTTATCCAGAAGCAATTCTGTTATCAGCCAATACAAATTCTCCCAACTTCCGGACCCTTGGTGCTGCTTCACTGTCCTACCCATTGTTAGGACCTGCACCTTCTTCACTATCAGCTCTACAGCATCACCCCGCATTGACCTCCATCGTCCAACCAACCTCCACTGCAGCTTCTTTTGCACCGCTTAATCCTGGAGTCCTCATTCAACCAAATTCTCCAAATGATTCTCTCAATTCAAATGAGCAGAGATCATGGACGGAACTGATACAGAGGTATGGAGAGGCTAAGCTTCACAAACATAAACCTTGGGAATGGAATAGTGAATGCAAGGAACATCTACCGTCCTACAGATATCAGAAACCGTCCACACTTTGTGAATACTGGGAGGAGCTGACAATAGGTTTGAATGGGTACATCTCGATACAGGAGTTGAACAATTGGTGGGAGGCCCACTGGCGACAGAATATCAGTAGATTGAAAACAGACAAGTGCCGGTATGATCGAGTTGAGCAGCTCATCAATACACTCAGGTCGCAGGACAACTGGACTATCAATCTTGTCTAGCATTTTCTAGATGACCGATTCCCTATCCCTACAGAGGAGGTTCCACATCTGAAAACAACAAGAAGCTTTATTACTTACATACAGAAGAAGGACAGTTTGGGAATGAATGATGTACTCACTGCTGCAAATTCTTATCCTTAGACTATCATAACAATGAATGTATACATAGTCTAAAAGCAATAAAAATTGAAGCTATATAGATTGTACACAAGAGACGAAAGAACACCATTATTACTGTATGAATTACAATGTTTACTGCTCTACATTATAACACTTCGAACACCTCATCTCAGCCTTTGTACCAGCAACTGGATGCATCTCCTCCCATGCACAAAGAAAGTCCATCAGTCCAACAGCACCGGTCTTTCCACTTGCAAGCTCAGTTGCTACTTCCGATAATTCATGACTCCCATGAGCCCCATACAGCTGAATAAGCTCATGCCCCTGTTCTGCAGCAGTGAGAGATGTTGTTCAAATACCAAGAGCATCTGCAATCAATTTCTTGGACTTGACATTATGCTAGATTCACATTTGTTAGCTTGGATTGTAAATATGAACTATGTAGCATACCATTATTGGACACACTTGACAAAAATGAGTGGCGGAGAAGGTCGCAGCAAATTCCCAATGTGCTGCTACTTGTTTGTATTGGAGCACACGGTGACGACCGGCCTTGAATGTTTTGTATCCAGGTAATTGTGATGCTTGGATAACCAGTTCATTGACCATTGCGGATTTTGGACCCCTCCTATTTCTTGATTCTGCAATTTCAAGTGGCTTGGAATTCGGATCATTGAGTAGTTGACTCATGTGCATACTAGCACTCGATGTGCAAGTCTAGGTGTAGTTGATATCTTTAGTAGAGTGAAAAAAAGAAGATGAATGAGACACACCAAAGTATTGGTCTGCAGTGGAACAGGAGCCAGCAAAGACTGGGACAGATGTCTACCTGAGATTGGATACGAGCGGAACGTTAGTGGAGCAAATGAAAGCATCACGAAGCACACATACTAGTGTAACATTTAGTTTCAATATCTTGGAGGGTGGAACAATGAGCACATCGGCGCTAGGAACCGTGGCATGAAAGTCCCCTTTCATGAGAATTTGGCCATAGTCTGGCTCATCAGGATCACAGAATGTGAGTTTGCCGACACCTTTCATACAATATCAATTGACAAACTGTGATAAATGGACAAATATATAACGTACCATCAAGAGCTGTATGCGTTTGTTGAAGGCTATCGTATATGTCACTGAATTTAACGTTGTATTCCTTCGGCCCGCATTTAGGCTCATCTACATAGGGCACTGTAATTACCTGGGAGTGACAGAGCCCTTGCTCTTGAAACCATGTATTGTTGATAAGTAGTTTGAGCTGCAATGAGGGAACACTAGATGAGCATTGATCACAACAAACACCGCTATTAAGCAAGCTTACAGTGACCGTGGAGCGTAGATATGGGGTCAGAAGAGTTTGAGTAATGTTGGGGTGCTTCAAAGTTTGTGCTAGGTGGATGTTTGAAGTTGGGGTTGGTGGGATTAGGACATGCTTTAGATCACTTGCTTTACTCAAGGTTTGAGAGGGGTTAAAGCTTGAATCGCGAACGGAAGAGGAAGTTGTTATTTGCGGAACAATGGATGAAGTGAGAAATTGCAAATATTCAATTCATGGTACTCACTGTCTGTCGAGAGCGATTCACACCTTGAACTGGACCAGATCCTACAACATCACTAGCAATTTGTGAACAAGATTTTTGAGAAGAAATAAGGTTGCCAATTGGGACAACGGTATTGAAACCATTACTTTTGCTGAGCAGATTTAGTTTCAATTCTTCAACCCAAACTCTTGAACGTTGAAAAGGACATTGAGTGGGCCACTTTGTAATTTGGTGCTCAACAAGTTTGATAAGATCTGCTTTGCTTAATTGACTTCGGGTGATGCCTGTCAAAAAAAACTAGATACTGAGAGTCATGAGGACCTACTTTAGTTCTGCCGCGACATAAGACCTCTCAATAGGAGTTTGCACTTGTGCTGGTGGTGACAATGATATGGTGAGATGCAAAGCAGAGTGATTCCGCATAATTTCAATCATTTGTTCTAACAGTTTTGAAAAAGGAGCCAAACAAGGTCCGGAAAAGTGCCAGTTTGAGAATGGAGTATTTTGAACCTGTCATGCCCTGGCTACACCCAGACCTGCCCCAGTACCAGCCATCACCTCCTATTTACCTCCCCGATCCCCAAACACCACCACGCACCTCCCCAACTATCACCATTCCCCTGACATACCTACCCAAATGTCCCGACTCTTACCCCGATATGCATACAACACCCTCCTAATAGCCAACCCCTTTAAGTACTAAATCTCGATTACCTTCCTCCCTAGATTAGCTGCCTCATGTTCCAGATATTCTCTTGTTCACTTCCTGTACCTACTTAAGTAGCACCGCAACGTCCAGAAGCCCCAGCTTAGTATATTTTGAACACACACCCTTTTGCATAGGTTCAGTCCCTGTCCCTTTGTACCTGCTAACCATACAGATTTCTCTTTACACTCTGTTTCTTTATCTCTGTTTCTCTCAACTCTTGTCTCTCGTATCTACGATCATCTCTATGATCCAATACACACTTTTACTTCACGTCTAAGCAATCCGAGTGAGTCTCCGAGCTCCCTCGAACAATACTAAAGCTCCCCAACGCCTAACGCCTTGGTGAGCTAACCTCTCCAAAACCTCCTTGAGCTCCCCACTTGTCCCACAAGTTCTGGGACCTCAATCTAGGTAATGTCGAACTATGTGCCGCTTCTCTGTTACTACCTCCAACACTCGAGGATGTCCACCTCTAACCCCCAGTTCCCGGGACCTCCCCTCCCAGGCGCCCACCTCCTTAGGAGCTTACACACTCAAGACCTATTCTCTCTACGACCTATTCAATCTTACGTTGACGTTTTAGCGAGTACAACTCCTCCTACGCAACGCTACTAGGTTTTGTACCTCCACTTCCTCTACCTATGCCGTAGGGACCTCCCTGGACCTTACAGGAACCCCTTCAAGGGTCACATCTCTCGATCCCAGCTACTACTAGGTCACTCCTGTCCTCGGTCGCGCTTTCCATAGCTCCCTTCGAGCTCCAGCCTGCTCCTAGCACGCTACAACATAAACTCTTCATACCAAAACCTACCTTAAGACCTAATCTGACCCAGGTCTTACAGAACCAAAAATTAACAATCAGGCTGCTTTAAGAGGAAAATTAACCAAAAGTGCACTTTCGGGAGCCAACAAGATACGTACTTTGTCCAGATTTCCATGTTTCGAGCCTCCGTAGTCCTTAGCATTGAAATTTTACCTCTTAGCAGTTTGTGATGACTTGTGAGCTCATTTTGGTAGCATTTAGGTTGAGAGAGAGAGAATTCCATTCTGATACAAAGGCTATGAAGACAAAATGAAAAAGTACATCGTGGAAGTACAGATTAAAAGGCGTGTTTGGCATGTTGCAAACAACCGATTGATATGAAAAACGTCCCGGATAAGCATTCAGCACCAATCGAGCAGTTCAAAAATGGCCGGCTGATCTCGAAAAAGTGCCGTTCCAAGTTCAGGTAACCAGTGCCTATGTGAGGTTGGTCGAAGTGCAGATTTTGGTGGGAGTTACCTCATGTGACAGGGTAACTGATGGAACAATCGCAAACTGTCAATGACCCATACACCCGTTATACATTTATGGATCAAAAATTGGACTTGATAATTTATAATTACGGAAATCTAATTGTCCGGTAAGCAAGGTGTTGCAGTGCACTTTTTGTCGCGACGAGGCAGGAAGCGGGAGGCGGGAAGTCCAAATATGCCAAGGAGCGACGGTGGCAGAGCGAAGAGGCACAGAAACAAGCACAAAGCACAGATAAAAGAAATAATGATCTCGAACAACAGTGGGATAGCGTCAGAGGCCAATCACACCAGTAATCAAAAGGGAATGTAGTTACCCAATGATCAAGTTAGATAGGTAGTATCTAAAAGGATACAAGTACTTGCCTAGTTGCCCAATGACCAAGAGGTCGAGATGGGGAACTAGGATCTGTCTACTGTCCTTTATATACTACTCTTGTCTAATGAGTAAGCGATTGTAAATAACGATGCGATATAGAACAAGAGTGAGGAATCAATATATACGAGTAATAATGAATCATAATGAACTAATCGATGAATAAGGATGAGTTGTATGGAAGCGTATGGAAACAAATGGAACTAGTGGGATGATTGTGTAATAAAGTACAATAAACATGTGAAAAGAGATTGATGGGAACACACCGCTGATGGCGCATCAAAGGGCACATCATGAGACTTCATGACACTTTTTCTTTCTCCCCTGACGGCTCTGGCATTTCAACAAGACGGCGCCGCAGCGCATCAATACCACCCTCCGCAGAGCTCAAATTTGATAGTACGTGATTCCGGGTGCTCACAAATCTCCGCAGAGACACAGTTTTCCGCTGACATACGCATTACCTCGTATTTGTTCAAACCTGGTGAGACCGGGGTTCAGCTCTTCCCTCTGCCTCACCAGGTCAGTTTTCTTTTTCCTTTTTCTCTTGCTGTACTCAATAAATATAGCAGATAGATCCTCTGTCATCTTGATACCTTTTTTCTGCAATAAAAGAATATTATTCCATCTATCAAATCATAACATGCCTGATGACCACAAATCGAACAGCCAAATGCAGATTTTGAGCAAAGATATCTCGACCGCTCTTCCACCGCTCCTACTGTCCCTCCACTTCCTCCTTCCATCCCAGCAGAGTATGCAGAGTTTGCAGATGTCTTCGACGAGATTGCTGTGCAGATTCGCTTCCTGAACACAGACCCTACGACCTGAAGATTGACCTGGAAGAGGGTGCTTCGCCGCCTCTCGGCCATATTTATCCATTGTCTGAAAAGGAGTTAGTCGCCCTTAAAGACTTTATTGACAAACAACTGGCTACTGGTGCCATCACCCCATCATCCTCTCCTCACGGCGCCCCGGTCCTGTTCGTCCCGAAGAAAGATGGCAAACTTCGCCTTTGCGTCGATTTCCATGGACTCAATTGTATTACCAAAAAGGACCGTTACCCACTCCCACTCATATCAGATCTTCTCGACGCTCCAAAAAGAGCTAAAATATATACCAAATTGGATCTCACTCACGCTTATCATCTCGTCAGAATCGCTGAAGGTGACGAATGGAAGACCACCTTTCGGACCCGTTACGGCTCCTACAAATGGAAGGTTATGCCGTTCGGCCTTACGAATGCCCCTGCGGCTTTCCAGCGGTCTGTTAATGACATCTTCTCTGACATGCTCGATGTTTGTGTCATCGTCTATTTGGACGATATTCTGATCTATTCTGATATGCCAGAAGAACACCAAGAACACGTCAAGGAGGTTCTTCGGTGACTTCGCCATCATCGGCTTTACGCCAATCCCGAGAAGTGCGAATTCAATATGGATACTGTTGAGTATTTAGGATATATTCTTTCTCCCGACGGATTAACTATGTCCAAGGAGAAAGTTCAGACAGTTCTAGAGTGGCTGGTTCCGAGGAAGGTTAAGGACATTCAGTCCTTCCTGGGTTTTGCAAACTTCTATCGTCGTTTTATTTATAATTACAGTGATATCGTTGTGCCAATGACTCGGCTTACCCGATAACGAGCTTGCCTCGTTTTTGTGTGAAAGAGAAAGGAAGGAATCTAATGGGCACTCCAACCAACCAATCTAATACACAATATGCAAGTTCACTGCTATCAAATTTATTTAATAGCAAGGGGTAGCGTTGGCAAAGGTTCCGCAAAGCTTTGAGAGCTAAGCACGAAGCTTTGATCAATCAATTTGAATCATTCTAAGGGTTCAATATATTCCTTTGATCAAGGTAGATTCAGCACGATTTGTGCTTTGGTTTGTATTGATCTGGGTATATCAAGAATTGGGGGTTTGAATCAAAGTAAATTAAAACCGAAACACACAGACCCCTACGGAGGGCTAGAACTATGTGCTGGCACAACCACACAGCGTGATTTGCCCTTAAGACCAACGACTGATCCTAAGTTCGAAGAATACCCAACAACTGGATAGACTTCTCGCAGTCACAAGGAGCAGAACACGACGTTCCTATACTCACAAGTGCCGGGCCCGAATGGCTGCTAGCGAAGAGGTTTCAGTCTGGCGGGAGTGTGTCTTTCCTTTTTACGGATTAGCACTGCAACGTCGTCCCAAAATCACTTGTATTCCAGATACATCGGATCGCTATTTATACATACAGAATATAGAGTCGCATAGTACAATTAATTTAATACAATAAACGTTCGGAACCGCAAGGAAACTTCTACACTCAGTCAGATACCATTTAATTTGAATCTACATGTCCTTATTTGGTCCATATTAGTTCCAAGATTCTAGTATACCTCCAAACATAGGTAGGTACTTCAATATTCATTTAATTTAATTGTTTTTGGAGGATGACTCGAATAGTGTTCAACTGTCATTGCTGTTCAACACTTACTTCGATTGTTTGTCACCTCGTCCGGAGGCAAATCAGCTCTCCTCGATCCTAATCCTATCAATCTGATTCATCTGGATTAAACTAATTGCTTCTCTCTTTCAATAGACACCCATTGTGCCTATACTCAATCAAGGGAGTTACGCATAGTATTCATTTAATTGCATTCTTCAATATTTTCTACGTCAGGACTCTTTGACATTCATTTGATATGTCTTCGGAGCCTCGCAGTCTTCCGATCGTTCTTCTAGTCATTTTACTCAACCATGCAACTTGATTGGTCTATTAGACTAAATCGCAGTCTTTTTTAGATTAATGCATGATCTCATTCTAGAAGGAGTATTTGATAATTCCTGAGTTCTAGAAAGTCATTTCGAGTCAATCCTCAGTTCATGGTCACTTGAGTAAGTTCTTCCAAACTCCTGCCAGTGTAAGGTCCAATAAGAATACCCTTGGTATGTCATACGTGAATGGTCATCCTTCGGATGTAGTCTGAGTCTGGTATAATCCTGCTCGACAAACAGGTAGACTGCTATCCGTAGGTAGTATCGGGGATGGGTAAACTAACCAACTTGTGGTAGTATGGGTATATGGTCCCTTCAACTTATTAGACTGATTCAGTATCGACTTTGACTGTCAATCTGGGTCTCAATTACAGTCCTCTTGATACAAATCTATACGTGAAAATGTCACAATTCACAGCATAGACGTCTAGCCAAAATTTAGGCGTGTCACCGAAAAGGCGCTTCCTGGATCTGGGACAGCAGCTGTCAAGAGGCCTTTGAAAATCTCAAAACTGCTTTTACTTCTGCGCCGATACTGGCCCATTGGGAGCCGAATCGCCCACTTATCGTGGAAACCGACGCTTCCGACTATGCCATTGCGGCTATTCTTTCCATCCAATATGCTGATGGTGAAATTCATCCTCTAGCCTTCCTTTCCAGAATGCTTCACGCGGCTGAACTCAACTACGATACACATGACAAAGAGCTTCTGGCCATCTTCGAGGCCTTTAAAGCTTGGCGTCATTATCTGGAAGGCCCGGGTGATCTGGTGGATGTCATCACCGATCACAAGAATCTTGAGTATTTCTCTACTACCAAGGTTCTCACACGCTGACAGGTCCGATGGTCAGAATTTTTGCATCAATTTAATATGGTCATTCGCTTCCGACCGGGGAAACTCGGCGAGAAACCTGATTCGATAACTAGACGCTGGGACGTCTACCCTAAAGAGGGGGATATCAGCTACGCCCAAGTGAACCCTCATAACTTCCGTCCTATATTTACTAACGAACAACTCACTGCGTCTCTTCGAGCTACCTTCCTAGAAGGCCCGGTTTTACGAGCCTCGATTATCATGGATATCGAAGCCCTACACCAGGCAATCATCCTCGCCCTTCCCGCCGACCCGAGCTCCGTTGTTGGTTTGGAACTTGCAAAAGATCCTTCCAATGAATGTTGGAGCTTAGGTAGTGACAAGTTATTACGCCTTGACGACCGTATTTATGTTCCTAATCACAGCGATCTTCGCCTTCAAGTCCTCCGCTACTTCCATGATCATCCACTCTCCGGCCATTTCGGCCAGAACCGCACTTTAGAAGCTGTACGTCGTCAATACACCTGGCCCAAGGTCAGAGACTTTGTATGTGACTATGTTACCTCTTGCACTATTTGTGATCGCAACAAACCTCGCCGTCATCAGCCGTACGGGTTGTTGAAGCCTCTGCCGGTTCCGGTCCGGCCATGGGATTCCATCTCCATGGACTTCATTGAGCAACTGCCAATGTCGAATGGCTATACAGCTATCCTCGTCGTCGTGAATTGGTCTTCCAAGCAAGCTATATTTATTCCAACCCACGACACCATTACCTCCGAACAATTAGCTGAGCTTTTTGTTATTCACGTCTTCTCTAAACATGGTATTCCTAATCATGTCACTTCTGATCGTGGTTCCGAATTTGTTTCGGCGTTTTTCTGGGCCCTCAGTAAAGTGCTCTCCATGGAACTTCACTATACCTCTGGATATCATCCGGAAGCCGATGGGCAGACCGAGCGTGTCAATCAGACTCTCGAGCAGTACATCAGGATCTATTGTTCCTACCAACAAGATGACTGGTCGCCATTACTCCCGATCGCCGAATTCGCCTATAACAACGCTCCCAATGCTTCCACTGGTATTACTCCATTCTTCGCTAACAAAGGATACCACCCAAACATCACCGTTCGGCCTGAGGTCGACATGAAGTCTGATCTAGCCAGAGACTTTGTCGTTAACCTCGATGAACTCCACGTTTTCCTTTGAGAGGAAATCCTTCTAGCTCAATCCCATTACAAGGAACAAGCTGACAGGAAAAGAATCTCGCACCCGGAGTTCCCGATCGGCTCCGAAGTATTTGTTCTTGTTAAGCACATTCGCTCTACTCGTCCTACTGAAAAATTCTCAGAAAAATATCTTGGTCCTTTCAAGGTCATCAGTCGACCTGGTACTTTGTCTTAAGAACTCAAGCTTCCGGATTATCTTCGCCGTATTCACCCGGTTTTCCATGTCTCACAGTTGGAGCTGGTTACGCCGAATCTGTTCCCAAATCGAACTCAATCTCCTCCACCTCCAATTGAAGTCGATGGTGAAGAGGAGTACAACATTGCCAAAATCCTCGACTCCAAGCTGGACAGAAGGTACAAACGTTGTCCTCTATGCTATTATATTCGGTGGGCCGGTTACGAAGGTACCGACAATGAATTCTCTTGGGTTGCTGCTGATGAATTACACGCTGATGAACTGGTACCGGCATTCCACACCCGATACCCTCACAAGCCTGGACCTTGATCACAAAGAACATTTTATCCCTTTTCCCCGTTTCTGCCATGCTCCGCCGAAGTGTACTTCGTGTGTTTAGAGGGTAAATACGATGATAGCAAATTGAGTGTTTATCCCTCTTTCTTGCTTACTTATTCTGGGTTCTTCAGTTACGGTTTTACTTAAGTTTCATTCCCACTTAACTACTTATACTTCAAACTAATTAATTCTTATGCCGCCTCGCGGCCCATTCGTTTTCCGATTTTAAATCGCGCTGACATTCTGTATATACAAAAAACAAAATAGAAAAATATGTAAAAGGGAGCAGGCGACAGGAGGTTACAAGAAGACTACAAAAGTTGGCCGAAGGGCCAATGCCGAAGTCCGAAGTCCGCTACTCTACCACTACCACCTCCTTTTCCTTTCCCTTCTCAGAGGCCGCCGTCTTTGCCCTCTTCGGCGCCGGCGCCTCCCCTTCTTTCTCCTCCTCCTCTACCTCCTCTTCCCCTTCTCCATCCTTCTCTCCCTCTACTACCTCCTCTCCTTCCTCTTCCTCCTCACTGTTTTCTATCACCCGCCTTCTCTTCAAGCTTCTCGGCCGATCAGAGACCGACCTCGACGGCCCGGGTGTCGCCGCCTCCCTCATGGCGTCTCTGGTGTCGATGGCAATTAGCCGCGCGTGGTCCTCCTCCTGTCGACGCAGGAGTTGCCTGAGGTATTGATGAGACCTCGAAGTGGCCTCCCTCAAGGACCGGTTGTCAGCCAAGAGCTGAGCCAACTGGCTTTCCATCACGGCCATCCGCTCGCTGCTCGGTCCTCCCTCCCGCTTCACTTGTACTGGCCGCCTGGAGTATGAACATTTTACCTTCGCATCATGACATGGCTTGCATATCACGGTGCTTCGTTTGCCCACCTGTTCCAGGCAGGGGATTTTCTTCATCTGGCACCGCTCGCAGGGCGCCCGCTCTTCATCGTCGTCGTTGTCCTCCCCGCCATCGCTGCCGTCGTCTGGGTCTCCACCGCTAACCTAAAGTCAAGGAGTTAGTAAAATTGGTATGGTGCTGAATAGATTATGCACCTCTCTTCTTTGCTTATCCTTACCCTTCTTGATCATCCGAGGAATCTCTACCTCTACTTGATGAGCAGAAGTAGAAGCTTCGCCCAGAGAAGGACCCCGGCGATGCCGCGCCGCTGCTGCTGCCATCTTCCTCCTCTTCTCAGCTGCCTCCTCCTCCAATCTCCTGGCATTGGCAGCCTCTCGCTTCTGCCTCTCCTCCTCCGCCTTCTGTCAGGCCTCTTCCTTGGCTTTCTTCTTCTCCTCCTTCCTCCTACGATTCCTCTCCCTGGTGCGCTCCAACTGAAGTTCCAGTTTGCGCTCCTCATCTGAAGGGTCGGGCGTCGAAGGGCGAGTCGGGGCCGCAAGAGGAGTTGGGTGCTGCCCGGTGACCGGGATGGAGCCGACAGTGGTGGTAGTTCTGGTGGTAGTACGACTAGTAGACATGAGGACTTAGCAGTTTCTGGACTAAAGGACCAAGGCAAAAAACCGCCCAGTTTTATAGGGTCAAAACGGCACACGGACCAGCAAAAATTTTCCTTCGAATTGTGTTTGGTTTACGGTGAACCGAAAATTTTCACTGATGACTAACGCCAATTCCCAGTACCAACGGCTTTTGAAAATTTTCCTGCTGACTGATAGGCCAAATCCCCGAGGCTGACGGCCTCTAAAATTTTCCTTTTGGTGACTAATCAACTCCCGGCATTAATGGCTTTCGAGGGCTCAAGCCTAAGAGGGGGATACTGTCAAGTCCATGCCTCGGGCCTCCACTTCGCCGCTCGGTATTCCAAAGATCAACCTTTTATTGTAATCTCTCCTTATTGTTCTTTCTCGCTACACATACCCTTTCATTCTAGTCTCTCCTTATTGTCTTTTACTTTACCCTGCAGGACTACACGTATAACTCCTAGTAGTTAGTCTGGCGCTCCGCACCAATGTGCCGTTCCGTAGATATAAATACTGCCTGTATGCTACTGTAGTTCCTCAGTTTAATTATCGACTTAGATTCCCTCCTTAACTCTGTACTCCTCTAAGTCTTCAGGCTCAACGCCTCGAAGTACGTTCTACTCGACCTTAGGACTTAGACGTTCTCTGGTCCGCTCCTCGTCATCGGCGATACCGCCGCCCCGACTTGGCTGCTACTTAGCTTCTCCCTCTATACTCTCGATCTCCGGGGACTAACGGCGTAACGGCGGTGTTGTTAATAACTTCACTACTGTCCCACTCATCTTCCGCACTTAGACACCTTGTGGCCCTGGCATGGTTACACAGTGTACATGATCTTAACAACAACAGAACATGTCAAGCCAGAAATCTTTACTGTTGGAGAATCACAACTTGCCCTCAGGCGGCCCCAATCCACTAAGAAGGTGGGAGATGTTAACATTTGATGACTCACATACCATCTATGGAACATTGTTCTTATATTACAAACCACTATCTCACTACCGTGTTATCAATCTCACCATCATGTACTATTACTATAGGACTACCAGTAGGATACATCGTATTGTACTTCCTTTCTCTCTCACTATGTTTAGCTGTAACATGACATCATCTACCTTGGACTTGTATATAAACCTGTAATATTCACCTTGTTGAATAAGCAGTTCTCTCTACTCCTTCATTGTCTGATCTGTGTGCACTCTATCTCTTACTGCCATTGCTGCTGAATATAACGTGATTATATTCTAACAGGAGATGAAAGCATCTGGAGCCATGCCTTCCGGGTCTACAGGGTGTCATGAAGCGGCAGAGGCGGAGTAACTAGCAGAGCAGGAGAGCGGAGTGACTAAGCAAGACAATAAGGCAGAGCAACTAATCCCAGATAATGACAGAGATATATTGAGTATTGTAGTCATAGGTAATAGTAAGTAAACACATACCTGGTCCCAGATAATGACAGAGAGGTCAAGATAAGGAACCAGGCTGTGGGGGGTTGGCTATATATACATATTCTAGTCTGCGAGAAACAACGATGTAATACTGTACAGTTCAGGGGCAAGGAAGGTGGCAAAAGCTGGTAGAAGAAGAAGGTAGGTCAGGTGAATCAGTAATCAATGGGGGATTGACAGTGATGGAGTGATGGGGTAATGTATTGTACAAGTAAGGGCATCGAGACAGTGAAAAAAGGAAAATGATAGGGGCTGCGTACTTTATGACACAGGGATGCCATTTTAAAGGACACGCAAAAGAACTCAAAGCTTACGAACATCACATTGTGTCCTTATTCAAAGCAAGACATTATGAGTTTCAATCCCCAGTTATTGTATATAACCATGCTGTACAAATCCATGTTGGCAGTCAGCATGACATCCTCCTCAATGAATTTGACAAATTTGCTGATTTCAAAGATGCAATGCTCAATACTGGAGGAGTTCTTTTTGGAGCAGGTTCAGGTTCAGTTTGAGGAGGTCCCCAGCCTGTGACTCAGACTGATAAAGGGAAAGTTCTGTTTCTAGAGGAACAGGATCATCTATATCTCAAGGAAGACCTACATCTTTACCAAGAAATTTGAAGAAATCTATTCTCAATCCCAAAAGGAAGAGAAAAGAAATTAATCTGATTGAATTGATTGCTCCAGAGTCAATTTCAACATCTTCTAGATCGATTGAATTGACTAGATTGATAGATACGTTAAATCAAACTATCTCTCAAATGAGTAATATGATTGAACCAGTCAAAATGACTACCAATAATTATGGAATGCCCACGTTGTCAGCTGAAGCTAAGGCTGAGATTGACAAAGCAGGTGTGAAACTTCCAAGGAAGTATAAGACAGCGCAGTGGTGGAAACCTTCTTACCTTCATACCGCTTCAAGAACAATTCACATCTGCCCTTTGGGGTGTTCAGGTCACACCTGAAACGTCACTAGAGTCTGTTGAACGTACGGCCAAATTCTACTATGGGAAAATCAAGGAAGCTCAGCCGCATGGTCCATATTGAATCGGAGGGTATTGTACATCTGCACTTATTGCCTATGGGCTCATATATCAGTTTTAGCAAGCAGGAGACAAGATATTACAATGGGTTATGTTGGACTTCTCTCCTGCCATCTTTGGTAGTTATCATTTCACTGCCAGACTTGACGAGGAAACTATCAGAACAAAAGTGCCCACTAGGGACGTAATGTTGGGATTTGAGAATAACTTATCCTGATACCCTGATGAGGGGCAAATGCTGATTATACATATCCATATCATCCAAGGCAGAAGACAGTGTAAGACCTAAAAGTGTTAATTGGACTGTCAGTGTTACTATATCACCTTGCTTGACTAGGTTTCTCGCCATCTTTAATTGACGCACTTTTCATTCCATATCGCAAACATGCCACAACATTTTACGTTTTCGGTCCGTTTTGTTTGTTCATGTGTTTGTTTCAACTGCCCCGCGGTTCAAACGTACATCTCCATCAGTAACATACCAGTTATCTATCCTGTCTATTCCAATGTATCCTTCATTCTCTTCCACCACCGTGCTGTCTGTTCGCTGTGTCTCTTCAACCTGTCATCTTCCACAAGAAGCTCTATGTCATGCCCTTTTGTCAAACACCCTGCATCAAACTCTCAAAGTAAATGTATAGTCAATCTGCCTGAACTTCGGGATAACATATAGATTAAAGAAACTGAGTGTGCGTGTTGGTGGCTTTCCTATATCCACTAACATGCTTGGTATTGTTTGACCTTGGGCCCGGTAATCTGTAAATGCATATGCTGCTGTCATAGGAGATTGCTTGCAATGAATGGTGCGTTTGACATGCTTTTTCCCTTTGACCCAAACCTGTATACTGACTGACTGTCTCCATAGTTCTATAGGAATAACCTGCGTTTCGAGTCCATCAAGCTTCTGTGCTCTGATGTGATTCATCTTTACCAGCATATAAATTGGCAAGTATTCCAGCTCCACAACTGAGCAATCTTCTTCAAATGCTGGCTCTCTTGGATTGAATACAATCTCTCCTATCCTTCCTCTTGCTCCATTTGTTATATCCAAGTTGGTCTCAATGTTCTGATTAGTAGGACCCAAGATATAGGTGATGCTCTGGATGACTACAACATAGCTAATACAGGTGTTGCAAATGCTTTAGCTGCTTTGAAGGCACAAGATCCTTTGAGGTTCAAACTGAACCCTCTTCCTGTTTATGGCGAGGATGAGCAACTTATTCATTCTTTGATGTACCGGACAAAATTTGAGAATGCACTTGTAGAAGTGCAGTTTATGCTTATGCCTCAGGGAATCAGATCCGGTAATGATGGTACAGGTGCAAAGGATGTTTATGTAGACGTTCTTTCCGTTTATTTGTCAGATAGTGTGGGGCACGGAACGACGACCTCCCATCGGTACAAAGCATAAGGTATGTTGCCCCGCCTCAGGTTGGTGTTCTGGCTGGTCCGAACAGGTCTATGTGTACCCGCTCGAGGACTTCAGACTTGTGCGTTAGTACTTCGTCGAAGGGGCGCTTCGTGGCCTTGCCATATAGGCAATCTTCACATAGTCCATGTACCTCTTTGTTGGTGATGTTCAACCCATCAACCAGCTTGCGGTTCGACATGCGTAGGATGCACCGTATCGCGACGTGACCAAATCTCCGGTGCCAGGTGAGGATATCTACTGGCCTATCCCTTGCCCTGGAGTAGTTGACTATTGCACCCCCCGCGTCTAGCACTTCGACCTCGTACATCTTTCCTCTACCAAAACCTTCGAGTATTGTCTCTCCGGCCGCGTTTCTAACTGTCATTATTCCGGATCCCCAGTCCCCTCGCATACCTTTGCCGTCTAGAGTGGATAACGAGATCAGGTTATGTCCGAACGACGGTGTGTGTTTTGCCCCTCTGAGTTGAATTACTCTCTCAATCCCTCCGACGCGTGTAACGATTTGTACTGTTCCCATCCCTAGGATTTGGAATTTCCCCGCGTCGCCGGAGATTGCACTGCTTCCACCTTGGCCCTGTACCTTGGTGTATTCTATGAAATCTGAGCGTTGCACCCAGCAATGTTCTGATGCACCCGAGTCAAGGAACGTCCGTATTGGAGTTATGGCTGGCGAGTACAGCGAAGTGCTACTCCAGCAAACCATGCATTGGTCCCTCGGTACATTCAGGTAGTTAAGTACGTCGCTATCTACTCCCTTTTCCTTCGTCTCACACTGACCCCTGCTCCCTAGAATGGGATTATCCTGGCTGGTTGCAGGGTCAGTGATTAACTCGGTTTCCGGGGAGGGCTTGGACGTACTTCGCTGACCGTTTGGTTGGGCTGACATGACGTACGTTCCCATAGGTGACGCTACCTCTGCGTTGTCCGGGGTTGCTATGTTCGTGTTCGCTTCACTCTTTGGCTTGTGCGTCTGGCCCTGCCTTGGTCCCTGCCCCTCCATTCCTCCACCCTTGGCCCAGCACTTCCTAGCGATATGACCAGTTTTGCTGCAGTTGTGGCATGTAATAGCTGGTTTGCTGCTGGGTCGCGTTGCTTGGGTGTTTGTGTGTGCAGCCATTAGGGCCTTGACCCGTTTTGTGTCCCGTTCTTCCTCTTTTCGCTCTTCCTCCTTTTCGTACCAGAGCGTATGTAAATATGTGAATGCGTCCACGCTCGAGCTTCCTGGTACGCTGCGCACGTCCTGCCTCCAGTCCGGCGGCATTGATGAGATAATGATGCGCCTGAATTGAGCATCCGTGGCTGTCCCTCCAAGGTCGTGTACCTTCTTGAGTAAGTTTCTCATTCTCTTTTCGTGGTCTTCCATAGTTGACTCCGTTGGGTCATATTTCTCCTGGCGTAGGTTCGTATCGGCTAGGTGTATACGCTGCTCGTCGCGTTTTTCGAACCGTTTGATCAGTGCTTGCCAGATCTCGTTCGCTCGTTTTGTTTCGTCTACGCCCAGTCCAACGGGGTCGGTGATGTTAGAGACAATGGCACCAGCGACGAGCCTGTCTCGAGCTTCCCATTCCTCTGGGAAAGAAGTAGGGCTGAAGAGTGGTGTTGTCAGTTGCATCGGAGGGTATATCGGGCCTGGGTAGTTGCTGGGCCTGGGTATAGTTCCATCGAGGTACCCAGTCAGTCCTCTCGACTGTACAGCGAACATGATTTCTCGCTTGAACAGTCTCCAATTTTCCTCGCCGACGAGCTGTTTCTCGTCCGGGAGTCTAGGTATGTTTGTGCTATTTCCAAACGACATCTCGCATGCTATTAGTTGCTTCCTGACTCAGCTGTTCTATTGCAGATAAACTTTTCTCGGTATCAATTAGACTACCAGTCTCATAATCTGTAGACGAACGTGTAAACTCAGTTGGTGTGAACGCAACTAGTTATATTATAAGTATCTGTAGACAAACGTGTAAACTACTGTATGTCAGTACGATATTCATGTCGGGATTATACTCTGCTCACCTCAGTTGGTGTGAACGCAACTGAGGGATCTGTCAAGTCCATGCCGCGGGCCTCCATTCCGCCGCTCGGGATTCCGAAGATCTGCTCCTTATTGTTATCTCACTCTTATTGTTCTTTCTCGCTACACATACCCTTTCGTTCTAGTCCCTTCTTATTGTCTTTTACTCTACCCTGCAGGTACTACTCGTATAGCTCCTAGTAGTTAGTCTGGCGCTCCGCACCGCTGCGCCGATCCGTAGATATAAATACTGCCTGTACGCTACTGTAGTTCCTCAGTTTAATTATCAACTTAGATCAACTTAGATCTCCCTTCTCAACTTAACTCTTCTCTAAGTCTTCAGGCTCAACGCCTCGAAGTACGTTCTCCTCGACCTTAGGACTTTGACGTTCTCTGGTCCGCTCCTCGTCATCGGCGATACCGCCGCTCCGACCTGGCTGCTACTTAGCTCCTCTCTCTCTACTCTCGCTCTCCGGGGACTAACGGCGTAACGGCGGTGTTGTTAATAACTTCACTACTGTCCCATTCGTCTTCCGCACTTAGACACCCTGTGGCCTTGGCACGGTTACACGGTGTACATGATCTTAACAGTATAATTAAACTCAATCCGTTAACGTCGTACTGACATATCATTTTTTATGCCTCCGAAAACTCGAGCTCAATCTAGAGCTAACTCCGAAGAAAATACTTTCTTCACTACAGCCCAATCATTTGCCCCATTCTCCGACTCTATCTCTGCCATCGGTCAACCACGTCGCCGTAATCGCGGTTTCGGTCCAGCTACAGTTCCTACTACGTCGACTCTTCCTGAAGCCATGGAAGAAGAACAACAATTCGAGTACAGTACATTGTACACTGGTGACGGACAACCTGTCCAAGTCCTGACCCCTCGCCGTGGACAACCCCCTGTGGTCGCTCCGGCTCGGGGCCGTTCAACTACTCGTATTGATTCTCCAATCCTCCAAGCCATAGCCCGCCGTACGGGGAAACAACCCCAACGTCGCGCTGCTTCTGAATCTCCTCGTGACCCACCTCCTCACTTCGATTTGGACACCGGTGATCACGATGATCAAGACCCTCCTGTCGACCCCGACGATCCGGGCGCCGACAACAATCATGACGATCTGGAGGACGATTCCGGCGGTTTACCGCGTGGTGAACCTGGTGACCCCAGTGGACCTGGTGGACCTGGTGGTCCCGGCGGTCCCGGCGGTCCTGGTGGACCTGGTGGACCTCGCTCCCCAACGAGCAACGAGCTATGTTGGAACTCCTCTCGGGGTTCAAGGGTTCCATTGAGACCCTTGGTACCGTCCTCGCCGCTCTCGGCCGTCCCTCGGACAGCTCTAAATCCAAGAGCAAGGTCAAGGAGCCAGAGGTCTTCGACGGTTCGGATCCCCGAAAACTCAAGACGTTCTTCGTCAATCTCGCCCTGGTCTTCAATGACCGTCCCAAGTACTTCACCGACCAACGGAAGGTGAACTACACCCTTTCCTATCTCAGTGGGTCAGCCAAAGAATGGTTTGTCCCTGATATTCTCGATCCGGATCTCGACTCGCTGCCGGCCTGGACGTCCTCCTTCAAAGCCCTTGTAAAGGAGCTTCAGGATAATTTCGGCGTTTACGACGCCCAAGGCGAGGCCGAAGATTCTCTCGGTAATCTGAAGATGAAGGAAACCGAGAACATCCGGAAATACAACATCCGGTTCAACACCCTGGCTGCTAGTACCAACTGGGATTCTGCTGCCCTGAAATGGGCTTATGGACGAGGCTTAGCTGAGCGCATCAAGGACGAAATGGCGCGTTTGCCCGAGCCGGCGACGCTCGCCGATTACCGTCAAGAAGTTCTTCGTATTGACAATCGTTATTGGAAACGCGAGGAAACTAGAAAGCATGAGGCTGGTAAGCCTTTTGTTGCTCGGAACCCGAAGAAGGGTTCCTCGGACTTCAAGACTGGTTCTACTAACCAGCAAAACAACTCTCAGCCATCTGGCTCTTCGGCGCCGTTCACGCCGAAGCCTAAACCCTTCTCTGGTGGTAAGCCTAACAACAATGGTAAGCCCCAGAACTCTTCGAATTCCGGCCAATCCGGCGGTCAGCGCCCCGCGTTCAACCATCTTGGTGCAGATGGGAAAGTCCTTCCCTCCGAGAAGGAAAGAAGGATGAAGAACAACCTTTGTCTCTTCTGCGGTGGTAAGCATCAGATTGCTGACTGCAATAAGCGAAAGGCCCGAGAATCAAAGGGCCGTGCTGCCGAGGTTGAAGAAACCCCCGAAGCAACCATTGAGGTTGTTGAAGAGGAATCGGAAAACTAATCCGCAGCTCTTGTTCCCCGGTACGAAACGGGAGCTGCGTTGATCAGGTTCGTACCTCACCTGGGGAGTTATATCTCAACGCGTCCGCTCTTTCTTCCATTGAACGATCTCTTGTAATATCATTGACTACTGAATTTCCTTTGTCCGATTCGGCCGCGCCGGCCGAACCTATCTCTGCCCTTCTCAAATTTCCTACTCTTGTTGATTCTGGTTCTACTGACTCTTTCATTGATACTCGTTATGTTTCACAAAATTCTATTCCTACGACCAAAATCTCTCCTGTTAATCTTCGTCTCTTTGATGGTTCATTATCTTCTAAACCCATTACCGATATGGCGAATATCGCCGTTCGGTTCCCTTCCGGCGAGCTGCTTCTCTTACCCTTTTATGTTACACATTTAGATTCATCCTGTAAAGCAGTACTAGGTTACAGTTTCTTATCCCGCTACAATCCGTTGATTGACTGGGCATCTCGAAACATTACGTTCCGTAACACTTCACACCTTGATTCTCCACAGACGTCTGTGCCTTCTGCTATCAACCCCGTTGTTGCAAAGGTCGCTGTTCCGCTACCGGAACTTTCGCCGTCGGTTTCACCGACAATTCTGGAGACCCCTCCTGGGGACTCACTTCGCTCTCGCTCTCGCTCCCGCTCTCGGACTTTACGGGCCAAGCCCCTTTCGTCCAAATTCCCCTTTGAACCCATCTATTCTTATCCTACGGTCTCTCAATTCGCTGCTCAACTGGAAACTCCCGAGGTCGACATTGCACTTGTCAGTGCTGCAGTCTTTAACAGGGCTTGCAAGGACGCTGGTATGGAACCTATTTTACTTCGTGCTATCCACTCAGAGGTCGCGGCCCGCGCCGCCGCCCGCTCTTCCACCACTCCTACTGTCCCTCCACTCCATCCTTCTATTCCAGAAGAGTACGCAGAGTTTGCAGACGTCTTCGACGAGATTGCTGCAGATTCACTTCCTGAACACAGACCTTACGACCTGAAGATTGACTTGGAAGAGGGCGCTTCGCCGCCCCTCGGCCGTATTTATCCTTTGTCTGAAAAGGAGTTAATCGCCCTTAAAGACTTTATTGACAAACAGCTGGCTACTGGGGCCATCACCCCATCATCCTCTCCTCACGGCACTCCGGTCCTTTTTGTCCCGAAGAAAGACGGCAAACTTCGCCTTTGCGTCGATTTCCGTGGACTCAATCGTATCACCAAAAAGGATCGTTACCCACTCCCACTCATATCAGATCTTCTCGACGCTCCGAAAAGAGCTAAAATATACACCAAATTGGATCTCGCTCACGCTTATCATCTAGTGAGAATCGCTGAAGGTGACGAATGGAAAACCACCTTTCGGACCCGCTACGGCTCTTACGAATGGAAGGTCATGCCGTTCGGCCTTACGAACGCCCCTGCGGCTTTCCAGCGGTTTGTTAATGACATCTTCTCTGACATGCTCGATGTCTGTGTTATTGTCTATCTTGACGATATTCTAATCTACTCTGATACGCCAGAAGAACACCGAGAACACGTCAAGGAGGTTCTTCGGCGGTTACGGAAACATCGGCTTTACGCCAACCCCGACAAGTGCGAATTCAATATGGATACTGTTGAGTATTTGGGTTATATTCTTTCTCCCGACGGATTGACTATGTCCAAGGAGAAAGTTCAGACCGTTCTAGAGTGGCCGGTTCCGAGGAAGGTTAAGGACATTCAGTCCTTCCTGGGTTTTGCAAACTTCTATCGTCGTTTTATTTATAATTACAGTGATATCGTTGTGCCGATGACTCGGCTTACCCGAAAAGGCGCGTCCTGGATCTGGGACAGCAGCTGTCAAGAGGCCTTCGAAAATCTGAAAATTGCTTTCACTTCTGCGCCAATACTGGCCCATTGGGAGCCGAATCGCCCACTTATCGTGGAGACCGACGCTTCCGATTACGCCATTGCGGCTATTCTTTCCATCCAATATGCTGACGGTGAAATTCATCCTCTAGCCTTCCTTTCCAGAACGCTTCACGCGGCGGAACTCAACTACGATACCCACGACAAAGAGCTACTGGCCATCTTCGAGGCCTTTAAAGCTTGGCGTCATTATCTGGAAGGTTCGGGTGATCCGGTGGACGTCGTCACCGATCACAAGAATCTTGAGTATTTCTCTACTACCAAGGTTCTGACACGTCGACAGGTCCGATGGTCAGAATTTTTACATCAATTTAATATGGTCATTCGCTTCCGACCGGGGAAACTCGGCGAGAAACCTGATTCGATAACTAGACGCTGGGACGTCTACCCTAAAGAGGGGGATATCGGCTACGCCCAAGTGAACCCTCATAACTTCCGTCCTATATTTACTAACGAACAACTCACTGCGTCTCTTCGAGCTACCTTCTTGGAAGGCCCGGTTTTACGAGCCTCGATTATCATGGATATCGAAGCCCTACACCAAGCCATCATCCTCGCCCTTCCCGCCGACCCGAGCTCCGTTGCTGGTTTGGAACTTGCCAAAGATCCTTCCAATGAACGTTGGAGCTTAGGTAGTGACAAGCTACTACGCCTGGACGACCGTATTTATGTTCCTAATCACGGCAATCTTCGCCTTCAAGTTCTCCGCTACTTCCATGATCATCCACTCTCCGGCCATTTCGGCCAGAACCGCACTCTAGAAGCTGTACGTCGTCAGTACACCTGGCCCAAGGTCAGAGACTTCGTACGTGACTACGTTACCTCTTGCACTATCTGTGGGCGCAACAAACCTCGCCGTCATCGGCCTTACGGGTTGTTGAAGCCTTTGCCGGTTCCGGTCCGACCATGGGATTCCATCTCCATGGACTTCATTGAGCAACTGCCAATGTCGAATGGCTTTACCGCTATTCTCGTCGTTGTGGATCGATCTTCCAAGCAAGCTATCTTTATTCCAACTCACGACACCATTACTTCTGAACAACTAGCTGAGCTTTTTGTTATTCACGTCTTCTCTAAACATGGTGTCCCTAATCATGTCACTTCTGATCGTGGTTCTGAATTTGTTTCGGCGTTTTTCCGGGCTCTCGGTAAAGCGCTCTCCATGGAACTTCACTATACCTCTGGATATCATCCGGAAGCCGATGGGCAAACTGAGCGTGTCAACCAGACTCTCGAACAGTACATCAGGATCTATTGTTCCTACCAACAAGATGACTGGTCGCCTTTACTTCCGATCGCCGAGTTCGCCTATAACAACGCTCCCAATGCTTCCACTGGTATTACTCCATTCTTCGCTAACAAAGGATACCACCCAAATATCACCGTTCGGCCCGAGGTCGACATGAAGTCTGATCTAGCCAGAGACTTCGTCGTCAATCTCGATGAACTCCACGTCTTCCTTCGAGAGGAAATCCTTTTAGCTCAGTCTCGTTACAAGGAACAAGCTGACAGGAAAAGAATCTCGCACCCGGAGTTCCCGATCGGCTCCGAAGTATTTGTTCTTGCTAAGCACATTCGCTCTACTCGTCCTACTGAAAAATTCTCAGAAAAATATCTTGGTCCTTTCAAGGTCATCAGTCGACCTGGTACTCTGTCTTACGAGCTCAAGCTCCCGGATTATCTTCGCCGCATTCACCCGGTCTTCCACGTCTCACAGCTGGAGCCGGTTACGCCGAATCCTTTCCCGAATCGTACTCAATCTCCTCCACCTCCAATTGAAGTTGATGGTGAAGAGGAGTACAACGTTGCCGAGATCCTGGACTCTAAACTGGACAGAAGGTATAAGCGTTGTCCTCTACGTTACTATATTCGGTGGGCCGGTTACGAAGGTACCGACGATGAATTCTCTTGGGTAGCTGCTGATGAATTACATGCTGACGAACTGGTACCCGCATTCCACACTCGATACCCTTTGAAACCTGGACCTTGATCACACAAAAACATTTTATTCCTTTTCCCCCGCTTCCGCCGCGCTCCGCCGAAGTTTACTTCGTGTGTTTAGAGGGTAAACACGATGATAGTAAATTGAGTGTTTACCTCTCTCTCCTTTATTTACTTGTTATGGTTTCCTTAATCACAGTCCTCACTTAGCTTCCAGTTACACTTACACTACTTATACTAAACTAATTTACTTCTTACGCCGCTTCGCGGCCCGTTCGCTTCTCAATCTCAAAAAAATTGCGTCGACATTTTTGTATATACAAGTCCAAAAAAAATTATACAAACAGGGCAGGACGACAAGAAGACCACAAGAAGAAGGCCGATGTCCGATGTCCGTAGTACACTACTCTACTATTTCCTTCCCTTTCCCTTTCCCTTTCTCCGATGTCGCCGCCGTCGGCGCCGGCGCCTCCCCTTCTCCCTCTGCCTCCATTCCTCCTCCTTCTTCCTCCTCTCCTTCCCCATCTTCCTCCATCTCCAGCTCCCTACCCCGCTCCTCTTCCTCGTCACTGTCCATGACCCTTCTCCGCTTCTTCGACAATTCCGACGGGCCGGCTTCCGGTAGTTCCGGGGGTGTTCTCCTCCTCCTCGCGGCGTCAGTGATCAGCCAGTCTAGCTTGCGGTTGAAATGGCGATGGTAGGTATTCGCCTTCACCTGACCATCCCGGAGTTGTCGGTTATCCGCCAACAACTGCGCTACCTGGCTTTCCAGTACTGCCAGGCGCTCACCGGTCGGATTCGAGCCACCTTCTCGCTTCACCGTGGTCGGCCGTCCGGAGTACGAACACCGTACTTTCGCATCATGGCAGGGTTTACAGATGATGGAACTTCTCTTGCCAGCCTGCATCTGGCAAGAGATCTTCTTTGTCCTGCATCGCTCGCAGGGTTCCTTTTCATCGTCGTCATCGTCGCCATCGTCGCCGTCGTCCGGGTCTTCATCCACGGGCTAGCAGGGAGAGGTCAGACAATTACCGAGTTATAATAAGAGAAAAACGCACCTGGGCCTTAGCCTTGCCTTTTCCCTTACTCTTTTTCGTGATCTCAACCACGGGTCTCCGCGGCGAGACTGACGCCTCACTTGGGGAGGTCCCCCTCTGACTCCGAGCTGTCGCCGCTGCGGCCAACAGCCTCCTCCTCTTGTTGTTGGGCTCGACGAGCCCGCTCTCGCGCCTCCTGCGCTGCCTTCTCCCTCGCCGCCGCCGCTCTGGCAGCTTTTTCTTCTGCGGCCTTCCTCGCCGCCGCCGCCGCCTTCCTGGCCTTCATCCGACGGACCTTCTCCTCTGCCCGCCGGATCGCCTCATCATCGTCTTCCTCCATTTCTTCGTCGTCGTCTTCTCGAGGCTCCTCGGGGACGGTGAGATCGATGGGCGGCGGAGGAGCAGGCCGTGACCTCGAGGGTCCGGCGGTCGGAGATTTTTGAGTGGTGGTGCTGGTGGTGGTACGGCTGGTCAACATGCTGGAGGACTTAGGTTTTTTTGGAAAAGTTAGGGCCTTAGCGGCAAAACCCTGGGCCTTTTATAGGACAAAAACTGCGCACGGACCAGCGAAAATTTTCCTTCGAGTTGTACGGGGTGTACGGTGAACCGAAAATTTTCACTGATGACTAACGCCAATTCCCGGTACTAACGGCTTTTGAAAATTTTCCTGCTGACTGAAGGGCCAAATCCCCGATCCTGACGGCCTTTAAAATTTTTCCTTGGTGACTAACCAACTACCGGTATTAATGGCTTTCGAGGGCTCAAGCCTAAGAGGGGGATACTGTCAAGTCCATGCCGCGGGCCTCCATTCCGCCGCTCGGGATTCCGAAGATCTGCTCCTTATTGTTATCTCACTCTTATTGTTCTTTCTCGCTACACATACCCTTTCGTTCTAGTCCCTTCTTATTGTCTTTTACTCTACCCTGCAGGTACTACTCGTATAGCTCCTAGTAGTTAGTCTGGCGCTCCGCACCGCTGCGCCGATCCGTAGATATAAATACTGCCTGTACGCTACTGTAGTTCCTCAGTTTAATTATCAACTTAGATCAACTTAGATCTCCCTTCTCAACTTAACTCTTCTCTAAGTCTTCAGGCTCAACGCCTCGAAGTACGTTCTCCTCGACCTTAGGACTTTGACGTTCTCTGGTCCGCTCCTCGTCATCGGCGATACCGCCGCTCCGACCTGGCTGCTACTTAGCTCCTCTCTCTCTACTCTCGCTCTCTGGGGACTAACGGCGTAACGGCGGTGTTGTTAATAACTTCACTACTGTCCCATTCGTCTTCCGCACTTAGACACCCTGTGGCCTTGGCACGGTTACACGGTGTACATGATCTTAACAGGATCCTACGACCTCCGTGTGGCCTATACCTATGTACTGTACAGTATAATGTAAGCTGTCTTGTACGTGTCATCATATGGAGTATACCTCAACAGTTTATAATACCAACATTATTGATATGATGGTGCTTGTTCCACCACCTCAATTGCACTTCTCTGAGGAAATGAAAGCTGCCTGCCTCATCTGTCTTATCCTACTGAAAAACAAGTCACTAGAAATTAGATATCAAATAGTATGTAGGTATATGTACCATCAACAAAAAATTATGAAAGTACTGCATTATCCTTGTCATCATTTGAGCCCCAGGCAAGGTAGCTGCCAAGGCACGAGGCACTTTCCCATGCATAAGCCTCATTAATTGAACCATGGTCGGATAGCTCAGTTGGTTAGAGCATCTGGAATATAACCAGAAGGTCCTGGGTTGAATTCCCAGTCTGGTCACTTTGTTTTCAGTCATGACTTTAACATGTAATCGGTATTGGCATTCACCTTATGGACTGAATAACTGAATTAGACACCAATGAGGGGGCAAAGACTGTCATTACTGAGGTATGATCCACTTTCATTCAAGCCGCTCTTATTAATGATCTTCCTGTGCATAGATTTGGGATGCTCACAATGGTCTCCCAGCTCACGATCATATCAAACAACAGCACTGTGCATTTTCTGGCATTGGTTTGGGTGTGCTCGACCTATTCTTCACATTAGCGGGCAACAATGAAAAGATTCTTCGCGACCCTGCTGCCCTTGAACAGTGTATGAAGGCTCGAGTGGGCCGCCCGTGTCACAGTTTCTATGCAACTAGTGCTCCCCAGACAGAGTGGTGCACATTCCCTTTTCCCAAATGGTGATGCCAGCTGGGAGATGCTTGGCACTGAACGTTCTGCAAAGAACTTTGAGAGGTTTGATGTGAATGGTGGGCATTTGACGATGATGGAGGATCCCAAGTTGGCCCAATTCCTTGAATTTGGCGCAAGAAAATAGGAAGAACATTGGACTCGCGTGTTTGATAAAAATTACTGTAGATCTGACTGTACATATCAGTACTCAGGTATGTATTCCTGTCTGTAGATAGACTGTAGAAAACTGTAAATTGTAAATCTTGCCATGTGAACGAAGGGCACTCTTGTGTAGACTCAAGCCAGTAGCTTCGGATGTTGACACTTTGGAAACTGGCGCTCAAAGGTGTCAGCAAAGTGACTGGTTTTTAATCCGGCACTTTTGGCAGGTCGGGTTTTTATCACGTGCTTCTTTTGACTTCAACAAAATTTCAAAAATAGGTGTGTCCTGAACATCAATTTTAGTAAAATGTGTTGAATGCGGCTATGCTGTTCACATGCCACTATTATGATCATGTGTTATAATATGTCATATGTAGTCATATCTAGTCATTTACTATATGCGGATTCCTCTGTACTTCCTTATGTAATACTGTCATACAGTTATGTATATAAACAGGCCATATCCTGTACTGGAATCCAACTCGCTTCTCTCTTACTTTTATTGCCTCACTGAGACACTAAACTCTACTACCAGGTATGGTGCTGGAGAGTGTCCTCACTACGCACTCCTTGCCTGCTCAACAGGTTATGGGCCCCGGATGAACGCTTTGCTGAGCTCTAAGCTCGCAGCGCTCTCTGGTCTACTGTTGTCATTGACGCATCTATTTGATTGCTGTCTCTGACACAGACCTTTACCTGGAACGTCGCCTCTGGTGCTGAAGTCAATATCGCACTTAACAGTGCTGATTATGACATCACCCAAGAGTGCTTGACACTGTAGATGACAGCTTGTCACTACTGGCAATAACATTCATGCCATTTTGTTTCCATCTGTTGTCATTGAGCGTTTATGAATTGCATGCTGACATTTTCTGTTGATTTTATCCAGATCGCAATGTCCTCTGCACTGTTTACCGCTGTTACCACCACCCTCAAAGGTGATAACTACGACACCTGGGCCTCCGAAATGGAAGCCTTCCTTCAGGCTACAGGGCTTGAATCAGCAATTACGACTGACCAACCCAGTGAACCATCTCCACTTGTTGCTGCAAACGCCGCCAGTGTTGAAGCCTGGAAGAACTATGAGGTTGTTTTCAAAGCCTGGAAGGAGATCGACACCAAGGCTATTGGTAACATTTGCCTCCGTATCTCTCCCTCCATCCGCATCCTTGCCAAGGAATACAGCGACACAGCTAAGAAGCTTTGGAACTATCTAGCCAAGACTTACAATGTCAAGAGTCTGGGCGCAGTCTTTAATGACTTTGCTGCCGCTATGGCTATTAAAATTCCATACAAGCAAAATCCGCTGTCCTCTATGATGGAGATTGGCATGTACTTCACCCGTATGGATGAAGCTGGCATTGGTCTTGCTGACCACCTCGAAGCTTTGATTCTTTTATCTAAGCTCCCATCACGTTACTCTGTCGTTATCCAAACCATGTCTCAGCTTGAAACTGCAGAGCTCAAGAAATTGACCTTTGCTAAAGTTCGTATCGCAGTTATGAATGCTTTCAGCGGAGACACCATTGGCAACTCCCAACCGCAGAACGCGAACAAGTTTTCGAACGTTCATCGCAAAGGAAACGATCCCAAGTTCTCCCAACAGCAGCATGGTAACGGTAGTAACCAGCAGCAGAAGGGACAGAATGGGAACGATGACAACAAGAAGAAGCGTAAGCGTGGCAGTGGAAAGAACAAGAAGGCTAAGAAGAATGCAAACGCTGCCCAAGCTGATGCAGACTCTATGGACTTCAGTCCGATTGGCAGTACTGTTGACTTTGGTCCGGTACGTACTGATCTTACTCCTTCTGTTCAAGATGTGCGCAAGCACTCCATCCATCCTCCTTACAACCCTCCTCCTAATGCTACGTCCCTTCATCTTCATAAGAAGACAAGGACGGCCATCAAACGTGCCCGTGACATTGGTGTCCGTGCGACTGCCGAAGTCATTCGCACCCTTGAGCCAGCTGGGCATATTTCGGAGTTGGACAGTGATGATGAACTTGATCCTCCAACAAAGCGCACTCGTGCAATGTCTCCTGTGGATGATGTTGAGAATGGCAGTAAGGCTCCTACGCCGCCTCCTCCATCTCCTCCTATGGACTTTGAGGTCCCAGGAACTGCCTCTTTCGACCCTGATAAGTTGATGAACTTCGACTTGGATCGTGAAATTTTGGCAATCACTGGATTCATGGACACCATGGGGTCAGTACCCTCCTCTGATCTTGACCATATGGGATATACTAACGCACCTTCATCGGTTGCAGTGGCGAAGACATGCAAGTCGGCCTATATTGATCAATGCGCCTACCTTGACAAAGTCCTTAAGCGTTGCGGGATGGAAAATGCTAAAATGGCTGATACACCACTTCCTGCAGGGTTCCAACCCGAACCCACCAAAGGCCAATCGAATTCCGCTCTTCGTAGCAAGTTCCAAATGGTTATTGGTTCCCTTCTCTACCTTATGTTGGGCACACGTCCTGACATCTCCTTTGCTGTTACCAAGCTTGCACAACATGCAGCTAACCCATCTCAAGAGCACCTTAACAAGGCACTCTATATTTGCCGCTACCTCCTAGGTACTAGATCATATGCACTTTGCTATGACGGTGAATCGGGTATTGGTCTCAGCGCTTGGACTGATTCGGATTGGGCTTCCGATCCCTATACACGCCGGTCACAGACTGGATTTTTCATGAAGCTTGCCAATGGCATCTTCTCTTGGACCAGCCATGCGCAGAAGACAATTGCTCACTCGTCTACAGAGGCTGAGTATATGGCATTGTCTGATTGCAGCCGTCAAGTGGTTTGGATCCGTAATCTACTTGAAGAACTAGGCTATAAACTTGACGCTATTCCTATTGCTGGAGACAATCAAGGATCCATTTTCATGGCATCAAATCCTGTCACTAGCAAGCACTCGAAACACATTGACATCCGGTATCATTATATCCGTGAAGTTGTCGAACGTGGCCTTGTGCAAGTATTCTTCGTAGATGGTAGTAACAACCCTGCAGATCTTTTCACAAAGAATCTTGGGCGTATCAAATTTGAGCTATTCCGCTCAATGCTTGGACTTGAGTTCTACTCGTCCACCAATCCTTAGGCTGTCTGTCCTGTCTGACGCCTACCGCTATTGCTTTGAGCAAAGTACTTTACTGTGCTGCTCAGCAAGGGGGTGTGTTGAACGCGGCTATGCTGTTCACATGCCACTATTATGATCATGTGTTATAATATGTCATATGTAGTCATATCTAGTCATTTACTATATGCGGATTCCTCTGTACTTCCTTATGTAATACTGTCATACAGTTATGTATATAAACAGGCCATATCCTGTACTGGAATCCAACTCGCTTCTCTCTTACTTTTATTGCCTCACTGAGACACTAAACTCTACTACCAGGTATGGTGCTGGAGAGTGTCCTCACTACGCACTCCTTGCCTGCTCAACAAAATGTAAATAGAGAGAAAGTTGTGCATCACCCTCCTGATGAACGAGTCTATTACTATCTGCTAAAATTTGAGCTTGTGCTTGAGATATTGAGTGATCTTTATAACACAGTCAACTTATTGTTCCCAGGCATGCACATTGATGGAAACATGTGATGTCATCTCATATGAAGATTGCTCAATATCTCAAGAATGAGCTTAAATTTCAAAAAATGGTAATAAACCCATTCATTGAGAAAGTAATGTACAACTTTCTCTCTATTTACATTTTTCTAAAATTGATGTTCAGGACACACCTATTTTCGAAATTTTGTTGAAGTCAAAAGAAGCACGTGATAAAAACCCAAGTTCCAGTCTCTCTGCCGAAAAAGTGATTCCGCATATCGCTTCTCAGCAGCAGACTGGTTCGAGTCTAACTCTTGTGTAACAATTACCACTGCCACCATGCCTTCTTTTTTTCAGGAAAGAAAAGAATCTGATTCCTCCCCTCGACTTCTAACTCGTCTACTCGTTCCAAATCTCCATCTGTGCTTTCCGAGTCCAAATCATCCTTGCCTTAGCTCGACTTGGTGCACCCGCCGCCCCATCATCATCAACTACTTCAAAGTCACCTTCAAAACTCTCGCTGAAACCCTCTGCTATCAAACCCTCCCCGAAGTCTAAACCCAAAGGGTTTCCGATAAAAAACGCTACTTCTACCGCTCCTTCTTCTATCGGTGCTTCGTCTACCGCGGCTTCGAGCACATCAACTAATCCCGTTATTGACGGATCCGGTCCCAACCTGACATCGGGACTCCCAATCCCATCGAGCTTACCACCTGAAGCCGCGCTACAGATGCAGAAGCTCATGGAACAGGGTGGTAGAGGACATCCGAGGGATATGGCGATGGGTAGTATGGGACAAGTGAGTCCGAACGTGACGGCAGCGGCTGTTGCGCCTCAGCCGTCGCCGCAAGGGATGCAGGGAATGATGCCAAGACAAGGAAAATCTGGACCGCAACCACAAATGGGTGGAGTCGTTGGCCCTGGGGGGTAGGAGGAAAAAAATTGAGTATGGATATGATACAGTCATTCATGCATCGTAATGATCAGGAAGGGCAGGGTGGGGAACAGGGTGGATAGAGAAATCTGTTCGTTTTTGCGGAAACTCTTTCGTCATGCGTTGTTCCGAGATAAGTCAACCGTAGGTTGGCTTATCATAGGATAAGATAAGGAGTGGCGATGAGTGTTATTAGGCGCTCGTCCGTTCTCACTCACGACACTCATCGCATTACATCTCACAACCCCATCTTTCGTCGTAACTTTCGGATACAACAATGCAGCTCCCTTTACGAAGCCGTCCGACGTTACAGAACCCCGACAGAGTGCATATAACCCACAGTAGCGCCGAGGCTCGCAACATGTTTGCTTCCTGGGATGTAACGACGCGTCTCACGTTCAACAAACAGAACAATGCAAACAATATTCGTCGTGACTTACAACGGGCAGCACATCTTAGGGATCCGGAGAATATCAGGGCACCATCACCAGTCACCTCGGAACTTACTATCCAGCCAGAAGAATGGGAGAAAATCCGCACTAACCCATTCCGTTTCGACTCATTGAAGCACCTGATCCCGGATTTCGTATTAGAATGGATGGAGAGCCGGAAGTATCAGGAGGAAAAGGACAAGAGAGAGAGAGAGGAGGATACGAGCACAGAAGCAGAGGAAGAAAAGAAGAAAAAGAGAAGACTGGCCGAACCCTTGGTCCTGGTGACGAAGAATCCACTAGTCCCTTTCCAAGCGAACTTCCACGACGCATTATACGAAATCGCTCATGTTTCTCCTATACCGTTACCGTTCTTCAGTAACGACTCCCTCCAATTCATCTCTGCTCGGGCACATTCCCTTCCACGGAGGAAATATAAGTCAAACGATACCAGGAAAAGCGGTTACTTCATCGACCTCGAAGCCCTAAAGAAACTTCTACGTATAAAATACGCTGAGGAAGACCGGCTCGAAGGACTTGATTACATCCTTTTCGTGGAGTGCGTCAATAATTACATGAGATTCGAAACGAGTCGCGACCCAGAGGGCCCAGCCGGTTCACGAGCTCAATTTACCATTCAGCATTTCTCATTTTTCCTCAATAAACGTCATACAGCCAAGCTCTACACTTCCTGGAAGCCAGCGGAACTCCGAATCAGGAATGAACAATACCTGGAATTCACCGGTTTCGTACAGGGAGTGTACGACTCGGAATGGACCAAGGTGGAGAGCAGAGTCGAGTTCGAGGAGACGATGGCCAAAGCCCGCGGAGGATCATCGTGGCATTCCTATCCTTTCCAATCCAACACAACCTCGAACACCTCTCCCCCTTCCTATTCCAACCAGCCCTTTCCGCAGGGCAGTAAGGCCAACAACCCCGGACCTTGCTGCATCGGATGTGGTCAACGGGGTCATAAATTGGGTGAACACAAAGACGGTAAACAGGGACCATTACTCTGGGCTAGGTACAACAACACCAGTCTGGTCACACCCGACCGAGCAGCCGAGCGTATCTGCATCCCCTGGAACCTGGCAGCTTCCCGCTGTTCCGCGTCATGTACATACCTCCATGTTTGCTCCCTTTGCGGCAGTAAGGACCACCACGCAGGGAAGTGTAAATATTTCTCCGCTTGATCATTTCTCCCAGTCTTCCGTATACCCCAGATTATTATTCCATGATTTTTCTCCAGTGGTTATCGAACGAAAACCTTTGCCAAATACACCAGCTCATTTGATTCAACTATACAACAAGATCGTGACTCCTTACAACGCCGACGCTTTTGAACGAATGCTTTCAGAATGTAATCTCACCAGCTCCCATCCTCTCTTAGTTCGAAATCTTCGCCAAGGTTTTCCTATCGGAGTTATGCCGCCCCTCACAGAAACGATTATTACACCCAATCACCCGAGCGTTTTGCAGTACCCTCAAGTAGTTGACCAATATATTGCCGAAGAAGTCGCCGCAGGTCGTATGGATGGGCCTTTCACCCACGACGAAATTTTTATTATTTGCAGAGGTCATTTCCGCGTTTCCCCATTCATCGTTTCGAAATCAGAACAAGGACCTGGCATTCCCCCGAAATTCCGCGTTTGCCGTAACCTCTCAAAAGATGGTAGGGATTCAAAGAGGACAGTGGTCCCTTCAGTGAATTCTTATATTGAGAAGACAATATTTCCAACAACATTCAGTTCAACTTCGGAGGTTGCAGATATAGTGAGTTTCCTTTCATCCCACTTCAAACTAATTAGTCTGTAGTACTCGACTTCAATTCACGGTCCAAATTATATTATTTATGATTCAACGACATTGGGTGTTATGCCCTGTCATTATCGCCGTTATGGCAATATATATTTTATCGCCGTTATGGCAATATATTATTCCTGGCGTTATGCCAATATATTATTTTCGGCGTTGTGCAATTATTTCTGGTGTTATGCCACGAACATACGATTTATGACTGATTTCAATATTCGCAGATCGCATCAGCACCTCTAGATACTAAGGCCCTTACACTCGATGTCGAAAAATTCCATAGGACTATTCCAGTCCTCCCTCATCATAAACCATATCTGGTAGTACGCGACAATCATGGACATTTCTGGTTTGAGAACGTGCATTGTTTTGGACTTTCCTCAGCTAGTAGCAACTCGGGACAGGTCTCCGCAGCGGTACGGGATATCTGGAAAGCCAGAGGGGTACATCCAGTGGAGAAAATAGAAGATGATTTCGCAGTGTTTTCGGTGCCCCTTAAAGACGGTACATATCCATATGACCGCGAACAAATGCTAGACATAATTAGACCGCTCGGTGTTCCATGGCACCCCCTCAAAGGCGACAAACTATTCGTTTCTATTGTCACGTTCATTGGATTTTGTTGGGATATCGATAACCGACGGGTTAGTTTACCAGAACCTAAACGAATCAAATACCTACACCGACTCGTAATCTTTATTGAAAAGTTCACCGGCCGGAAAACCCCGTTACCCGAACTAGAATCCCTACACGGCACCCTATGTCATCTTGCTTTCTTACATCCTGACGGCCGTTCACATCTCCCTCCCATATCAAACTTCATGGCTACATACCGGGGCGAACGCGAAGCTTCCGCCGGACGTTTCCCAACACCTGCACTCCTTACAGAAATCAAGTGGTGGCAAGAACGTCTCAAAGATCCTTTTTATTATCGGGAACTGCGAATGTTGAGCCAGCTGCTAGATTTAGGCATATACGTTGACGCATCCACTGATTGGGGTATTGGAGTTATGGTTGGTCATACTTGGGCAGCTTTCCGGCTTACTACAGATTGGAAGCTCCCAGGACGCGATATCTGCTGGTTAGAGACAATTGCTATTGAAATTATCATATACTATCTTGAAGCCATGCATTACCACGACACCTATATCCTTATTCATTCAGACAACAAGGGCGCAATCGGCGCACTTAACAAAGCACGCAGCCCAAATTTCTGGATCAATACTTCGGTACGACGTATCTGTGGTGTTATTGGTCCTTTGTTCATACAACCAAAATTCGAATACGTTCAATCAGCGGAGAATCCAGCCGACCCTTTATCTCGCGGAATATTGGGTCCGGCGGATAAAAAACTCCCACTTGCTTTTATGCTCCCGCAGGAGCTAGATGATATTCTCGTTTATGTTTAGGTATTGAAAGCCCATATATTATCTCGTTATGAACATTCTGACGAACAACCTGTCAAATTTATTAGGCTGCCACCAGAATTTGCGCTAGCCGATTCTAGCGCGAGCAAGGTTCTTCCGCGAGTGCCCGCTGCTCCAATATTACCACATATCCATACTAATCCCAAACCTACGGCACCTATTATCCCAACATTCCTTACTCCCTATATCCCTTCTACATGTCCAACGGCCCCAAAGAACGACCCAAATCCTACACCGACCCCACGTCACCCTCTCCCTGGACGCGAATACAGGCCTTCCGACTTACGAAAACATTCTCTGGCTACCAAACGACTACACACCTGGACGTCTCCCTGGGCAGTTGAAAACCGACAACGTTTATCTGAATCCCTCCCACTATCAGTTATCGATGATGCACATAACGCTATGCAGAAGTCCCTGGCGCCGAACACATTAGCTTCATACGCGGCGGGCCCCTTACGTTTCAATCAATATTGCGATGCTAGGGAAATTCCAGAAGAGGATCGTATGCCCGCCCATCCCATGCTTATCGCAGGCTTTGTCGGCCATCATATGGGTAAGGTTTCAGGCAGTTGTATCAAGAACTGGCTTTCGGGTTTGCGTGCATGGTTCGAGTATTCAGGTGCTCAATGGCCGAACGATTCACCAGAAATAAGGATGGCTCGGAAGGCAGCAAAGAAGGAAGGAACAGCCCACAAACGACCCATACGACACCCTATTACACTCGCCCATTTATTAGCTCTATTCCGCGCCCTAGATACTTCAAACACATTCCATTGTGCTATATGGGCCTTGGCTTTGGTCACTTTCTGGGGATGCCGCCGACTCGGAGAGCTCACTATCCCTTCACGCAACGCTTTCGATCCTAAGTTTCACGTGTCACGAAACATGAAGAACGTTAATTGGAACGATCACGGGGGTAATCCTTCACTCCATATCCAGCTGCCTTGGTCAAAGTCCACTCGCGAAGATGGTACGAACGTGGTTGTAACATATCGCGGAGATGTTGTATGTGCATATGATGCTTTTGCAAAGCACTTGCAGGTCAACGACAAAGTACCCGATGATTTCTCCCTCTTTGCCTATATCGACGACAAAGGAATCCCTCAAAATATGATTAAACATACATTTCTCACTTTCTGTTATGGCGTCTGGGAACGAGCGGCAATGCGTCATGTCTTGGGCCATAGTTTCAGAATCGGAGGAGCCGTCGAACTCCTTCTCGCGGGTGTTTCGCCAGAGGTGGTTGCAATGATCGGAGGTTGGACCTCACTGGCTTTTCTTCTATATTGGAGACGTATGGAACACATCATCCCAACACATCTGGCGAAGGCTTATTCACGGACTCAAATAGATGCTATTTCGGACAACATAGAGCAATATAGAAAGAAGAATAAAGTTAGTAACGAGCTTATCACTGCTTGTATGGCTGGTTTAGATATTACCAACGTTTCGGACGATACTTAAACTCTCATACTTCCTTTTGCACACAGAAAATACACATAATTTTGGCAGTTAATAATCAGAGTCCTCAGCTCTATTCGGGGTACAACTCCAATAGTTATTCGGAGTGTGCTGGGAAGGAGCCTCGGCTCTGTCTGGGTGATTCGCACTCTCCTCATTCACGGGTGGGAGCGCGGGGCTTCGCCCCCAGGCAAAACCTTCTCATATACTGATACTAACTATCATATACAAAGAATAATATCTAGGTATACATATAAGCTCACTCGAATAACTTATTCCGAGATAAGTCAACCGTAGGTTGGCTTATCATAGGATAAGATAAGGAGTGGCGATGAGTGTTATTAGGCGCTCGTCCGTTCTCACTCACGACACTCATCGCATTACATCTCACAACCCCATCTTTCGTCGTAATCCCACCCTCCCACCCTTTCTTTATTTCAGTGTCTGACGGGTAAGCTACCACAGTTCAGATACTCCGGGCTCAGAAGTCTCCGTTTAGCGGCGTGTTGCCCACCCGCGCGGGGCTTCGCCCCCAGGCAAAACCTTCTCATATACTGATACTAACTATCATATACAAAGAATAATATCTAGGTATACATATAAGCTCACTCGAATAACTTATTCACTGTTATTCTTGGTTTTGTCCTCGGCTCAAAATTGCAGTTTACATTATTGCAATCATTCTTGCTCGAATCACCATAGATTTAAATGCACAATTCTTACCTCGGGTACAAACGTCTTAGCTTCTGACCGAATCCTCCAACCAATCAGTTTCTCGAGAAGCCCAACTTCTTATGACAAAACCACGTATGACATTGCCACTCAATTAACAAGCACTGACGATGTCATTTGAATTGAAGTTCTCCTATGCCAACCCATCCTATCCCGTGCTATCCTGGCGTTAATAAGCTGTAGCCTACCACTCATGAAGACCGTGACAATAGAAAATAATGTCAAGGCAGTTTCTCGAACTGAAGCGGAATTTTTACGTACCCCGCAAGGACCAAGGTGAGCATCGCAAAGATTTATGATTGACATGGCCACCAAAGTAACTCTGAGCATCTCATCTAATAACAGATGAACTCGGAATTATGTACTGATACCGGTACTTTGAATGTATGGAAGTGGAGATGAGTATTTTGAGACATTGTGAGGTGCGTGCTGTTTCGTACCGTCCCATACCACAAGTTTTGCTTCAACACTAATCGGATTATTTGCATTGAACAGTCGCCGAAGGGTATAAATATTGCTTCAAGATGGTATTTTGGACATCCATTAGAGATGTCAGTCAAGAAGCTTATCCTCGTCATTGGTGCGACTGGTGTCCAAGGAAGAACAGTGATTTCTTCATTATTAGCACCGCAAGCTGATGGAACCCCGTCTCCATGGTCAATTAGAGCACTGACCCGAGACCCAACCAGTGAACGAGCCCAAGTCCTCTCCTCTTGGGGGGTTGAACTATTCAAAGGTATCACATCTTTTTAAGCGCACTTCACTTTATGATTCACCCTATCCTTGTTAGGCCGAATAGACGAGAGCCTGGATAGTATCACCCCCGCATTCGAAGGATGCTATGGCGTTTATGTCAACATAGACTCTTTTACCGTCGGTCAACGAATCGAAATCTACGCCGGTATCAAGTTGTATGAACAAGCACGTCGTGCGCACATAAAACATTTCATCTGGAGTGGGCTTGATTATGCTAGTAAGGTTCGTGGTATTAAAGCCTCGAGTACAAAGTTGAAGCAACGTTGACTGACTGTTCTTTTCTTTCTACCTCCAGCTCGGTAATTTTGATCCAAAGTATCGACTAGCTTTCCATTTCGATGCGAAAGGTATCGTCGGCGAATTTCTTCGATCGCAGCCGTCAAGCCCGGACGGAGACTCGTTAACATGGTCGATAATCTCCACTGGCCCATATTTAGAAAACCTTTTCGGCGTAAGCTCTTCGCCGTTCAATTGACTTTCAGTTATGAATTTGAGTATATATCTTTCTAGCCACTCCTGGGTCCCCTGCCAAAGCGCGAGAACGGTGTCTTGGTCTGGGCACTTCCCACCGGAGATGGTCACATCCCTTTGATCAGTCTCCAAGATATTGGTTGGTGGGCCCGGTACACCTTTGATCACCGCTTAGAAACCTCTGGCCAAGAGCTTAAAATTGCGACTGAGATGGCGACTGCTGAACAAATGGTCAAAACATTTACCCGAGTGACAGGGATCCCTGCCATTCACAAACGCATACCTATTGATGAATACCTAGCTACTTATCCCGGTCGCTTCACTAGACCCATGGTAAGCGGAGAGCCAGATGGGTATACTATAGGAGACACATATCGTGGGGTGTATACTCTTATGGGCAACGACATCGTAACTCGGGACATGGAGTGGATTAGGCGGGTGCATCCTACAGGACATACACTGGAGAGCTTCATCAAAGAGAAAGGTTTTGATGGAACTCTCAATGCAAATTTCACGCTCCTCAATGCCTCACACCTCCATGCCGAGACGCAGAGTGGAAAATAATATTTAGAGCTTAGGTGACGTTACTCAGCATTTACTCAGCATATTCCTACCCAAATTACATACGTACTTACTCAGATTCGAATTATTAGATAGAGCTCAAGAACAATGCAAACCTTTGTAAGGACTCAAATGCCTTGCGCGTTCTTCATCTTACGCATATCTGAAATTGAGCAAGGAACTTGATGTCTACATAACGCCGATCCTGGAAACTGTGCGATGTAGCATCGGTCGCTGTCCCGGGAGGTCTCGGGCCCGTTGAGTCTCAGGCAACTTTACTCCTGCTTTGATTATGCCATAAGAGTATGTAGAAAATGTAGTAGGGACTGCACAAGATGTGCATTAGCAAAGTATTTGTACCCCTGGCAAACACACACAAAACCGACCTGTCCAGTACCCCAAATCCCTACTGTTTCCATAATTGGGACCATAGATCGGTTAACTCTTCCTGAAAATGGCGTGCTGAGTCCAGTTGTAAATGTTCCCTTCTACTTACTGAAGATCAGAACCTGCAACGAAAAAAAAGCCAGATATGTATTCATTTCCGAAGTACGATCGGAAAAAAGAATGCACCAGGATGGGTAAGCATACATGTATCGGGGGCATTCATTTTTCTAACCAGACGGTAAGCTGTATAAGCCGGGTTTTTGTTCTCAAGCAAGCGGGAAGCCGTGATGCGGATAGCTGCTGCAAGCGATATAATATGGTGTATTGTTAGTTCCCCTGATTAAACTTAGACTGATCTTGGTTCTTACTGTGTACCATAGATGTCAATAAACACTCACTGATATTTAGTATTCACCTTGAGTTAAATGTGAAGGCCCGCGTGGACAAGGGTGGTAGGAGTACGCAATTCGGAGTATGTGAGAAGTGTGAAGGACACTGTACAATGTATGTACAACCAAGTCAACTTTACTAAGTAAACATATGCGTCCTTTCTTATTGATTATACTAGCACCTCGCCGACAAAGATCATGTCGGCAGAACGAAATCAACTGCGCGCGGCCTGTAAAATAAAGAAATGAGCATACTATTCACAATCCAAAAGAGATGTTGACATTCCTTTTTTTATTCCTCGATTGGATTCCCTGGCCGCCATAACTTCTTCGGCAGCTCCTGTGAGAAGATCATTGACGTTCCCTTCTTCACATCCTCTCTATTGATAATTATCTTTTTTGAGTCAACGACTGCATGACAGGATCGCCGAGATCTGGCTCCTTCCACAGCAGCTCCCTTCGGAAAGCAGTCTCCTATTCCAGACACATAAAACTCGAATTCAGTAGGAGGCACAGCAAATCCGTCCGAGAGCACCTCGTAAAAACTGTTGATGTAGGTTAAAGTGAATGGGACATTTGGTTTCCAAATTTCAATTATCCTTTTCAACAACTCATCGACGCAGGTTGGCGCGCCCTCTGTGAAACGCTGGGGCGCTCCAGATCCAGCATGATCGTACTGTTCCACGAACTTAATTCGAACAGTCTTGACCAAGGAATTGCTGGCTGCGAATATATTTGGCTTGTCGTTTCCAGGTTGTCGTCCTTCAAGCTCAAGAGTGATCGCTGTACCTCGTACTTGGGGAGGTGTTCCGGAGGGTACATTCCCATAGGCTAAGTTAGTTTTCATGCTGTCATTGACCTAGACAAGTAGAAAAACAAGAAAGGCATGAGTAGTCCAATCGCAAGAAACAAGTATCTCTGAATGGCTCTCACATCAGAAAAAGCTCGTAATTCAGGGAGCGTGCGAGGATCAGGGGGAAGGTTGGAAGCATAAGCTTCAGCTTCAGTGTTGGGAAAGCTACTAGCAGGCTAGGTAAAAGAGACATATCAATCAGTAAGTCCGCTACCCCGAACATGGGTTTAAGTTCATACTCACAGCTACAGGAGCAGGGGCAGCATATGCGGCAGAGATGAGGGCAAAGAAAAAGTAGGGAGGAACGACGCGCATATTGTAAATCCTAGGATTTTGTGACAGCGATTTTTTGCTCCCGTATGGATGAAGACGATATGACGACAAGAAGGGGTCGAAGGTGGTAGACAGCAAGGTACTAGCTCCTGAGTCTTCTCTTGGACAGTGAGAATGTAGTTGACCAGCAACTTATCGAAACCGGGAGTCAAAAATTCGTCCTTTTTATCGTGCCACGGCTAATTTGGGACCAGGGCCCATCAAAAATTGTCGCCTTTGGCCCTTTGCTGCCAAGTGCACTCGCCTTCGCATCAGGCGTCCTTGGCACTTGCCAACAGTTGCCAACAGTTGCCAACGCTGTATACTAAAATATCCGCACCTCCTTACACTCAATGGCAAAATTAACGTCTTCGGCCCACTGTTCGGCATGCTGAAGAAAATCACAGCCCAACACAAGCTCTGCCGATTCATGCACAGGATTGTCGCAAAATCAGCGGAAGGATATACTTAGACTCGTCCAATCGCTGATTCGGCGTTGTCCGATGAATAAGCGGGCTGAAAAACCTCTTTGAACTCTGGCGATGCGTTTGATATCATCAGTATTGAATAGGAACAATACAATGTCATTCAATACATCTGAATGATTATGTATGTTTGACTGAAGGCTTTGCACGTTGGGGAAGGCCGAAGGTCTTCGGGTCCCAGCAGACAATGAAACTCTGAAAGGTATACACGATCAGCTGCGATGGGCGGGAGGGCCTACCAGCCGCTGTGCGCTCTCATTGTGCTCGGACTGCGACTACGTACCTTGACTGGAGATCTGTGGGTGTGCGGTTGGAACGTGCACTCAGGGTGGGAGAGGGCGAGGGTGAGTGACAAAAGGGTGGGAGGGTGTGGAAAGAAGAACAAAGGTGCTACTAGAGACTGGTACTGCGAGGCTTCGACCTGCTTCGACGTACGCGTGTCGATGCGGTACCAGCGAAAGCAGGGAATACCGCATCACGTGTCCGTTCGAAGACTCTAGTTTATGTCTCGATACCTCGACTTTCAAACTGCCATCTTCATCAAATCGCAGCGAGTCACTCCGGCTGCTGGGTTCGAGTCTAATACATAGTAACATATGTTTAGGTTCGTGCGCAGTTATCGCTTAGACTAGCTCAGACCCTCCGTTCGCCCTTCTCCTTTCCGGATGCATTGTACAAGCTCCCCTCAGCAAAAGACTATGCTCGGGTACGCGCCAACTTGCTCACAGTTGCTCACAACCTTGAATCGCAAATGCAATGACGGATTTCAATGCGGTATTTTAGCCTGTTTGGAGGGCAGCATTAAATCCAGCATTGATCTTATTCGACGGAAGGAAAGGAAAGTGATACTTGTTAACGTTTGATCGATAGTACGGGACAATTGCAGACATTCCTCTCTACTCCTTTCTTGCGACAACCACCGTGGTTTTATACGGATATTCAAATACACCCTGCTCCTTATCGATCCACTTCTTCTCTACGCCGTCCTCCTTACCCAATAATCGTTTGACATTCTCTATGAGCTTCACATATTCCTCGTTCTTCTCTCTCTCCAGCACCGCAATATAGCTCTTACTCCTGACCCTCTCCACAACACCCTCCACCGTCGTTGGAATTACCCATTCGAATGTATCCTCCAACGGCTTTTCAAAGAACTTTGCGTAGCCTGGGCAGACATTCGGGTCAAACGTTGCTCGCCAGAGCCCCAGCCGGAACTGTGGGGAGCCACCTTCGTATTTCTCATAGAGGGTACGAAGAAGGGGGATCCATGTAGAAGTAGGAGAGTCTGGGCTTTCGAGGTTCCAGACGTAAACGACGACGCCGGATGGTTTGAGGATTCGAGCGAATTCGATAGAGGCGGCGTCATAAGCAGGGTGGGCCCAATGGTAAGCTTGGGCGATGAACACCACATCCGCCCATCCATCTTCAATCCCAGTTTCTGTGAAGGATCCATCGTTTACAGATATCTTAACTAATTGGTTGGATCAATCAGCATGACCTGTTCAGAGGAAGCTATTTTTGGACTAACTGTTGGTATTACTCTGCGGTTCAATCACGGTCTTCTCAAACTGGGCTCTCATCCCCGCACTCGGCTCTACTGCGCGGATCTCCTTGATAGACGAAGACCAATCAGGGTGGGCAATAAGGGCCCGGGTGAATATTCCTGTTCCGGCACCAATCTCAACGATGTTCAAGAGAGGAGAAGAAAGATCTGAGTTAGGAATGCTTTGACGGATGTGAGATAGCACAACAGCCTGGTATGATGGGCGGGCTCTGCAGAAGGATACAGGTATCAGAACGCATGATTAAATGACTTTGAAGATGATATTAAAGATGACTTGTACGAACCGGTCATAAACTTCGTTAGTACCCTCTCCGAATCCCTGTTGCGCGATGGAATGGACGACCATGGATTAAGTTCCGATCAATGGTTCAAGTTTCGGGTTCAAGTTTGATAGCAGTGATAGTTTAGAGACTTAGGAAGAAAAATCAGAGAATCCCAGTGGTCGAGGGTAATTATAACTGATCAGATGAGCCCGTGACAATTGACAATGAGGCGGGCCGTACCATATGCGGTACATGTCGTGCTCTCCTGTGGCTCAAGATTTCGCACAAACCGTTAACCAGCGCTCGCTATGGATTTGCTCTTCCTCAAAATTTCACCAAGTTGTCAATTGATGTCGTCCTGTCGCGTTGGTCGCGATGCGAGTATCTTGGATTCCTTCTGTGTGTTGTCGCCTTTCTTCTGAGGCCTTCTTGGACTAATTCGACTGAGAATACCTGGCACGAACACATCAATGATTCTTGTTTGTTCCCGAGCATTCGACAAGCATTTGCGTTTGGTACAATGGTAGAAAGAGGCAAGTGTGGCCAGGAGAACTGTATCAATCGATATTGCTTGTGAGGAATGCAATGGTCCTCGCTTTTTACTCAGCCCTTCATTACGCAGCATACATGCCAAACTTCAACGTCAGCGTCGAGGTTGTAAAAACTCGAAAAAGACACGCAGGCGTCGACCGTCCGGACAGGAGACGTAATAGGAGCGGTTAGACTGTGTGCTGAATCGCACGTGAACAAACCACTTTACACCTCCTCATCATCCTATCCGACACTACGTATTGCTATGCGTGAATGATTTTTCTATTGTGGCTTGCAAAAGTACACTTCCTGAAGCGACGAATCACCACACCAGGCAGCGGCCTCCGATCATAGACCCCGCTTGGATAGGATCCTTAACCGCATTATATTGAATGCTACGCGATGACCCTCCAGAGCTTTATCTTTTGCTTGAGGTTTTCTCTACCGACTCACCCTTCTGAGGAATCAGAATGGTTGAAGCTTTGAAGCCTTAAGGACTGTCGGGCTGTTGTCACCGCACCTCTTTGTCGAGTTGGTTCGGTATTTTTGAATATCCGACCTTCAAGCGCGGTCATACCTCCAATTATTCCTGGACTCTTGTCAAAGCTAGAGTCAGGTCATTTGCGACGTCGCCTGTAAATGCATGATAGAAGGGGAAGGGGCGAGGGCTTTTCTCGCCGTTTGCATACTAAACCACCAGCCCGTACGTGCCTTGCAGGTACACCCAAGTGCTTACGCAGTGTGCAATGGTATCTAGTAGCCGCGAATCTGTTCACCTTTCTTTCGGCCTTCGCTATGGTCTCGAACGGAGATGTCAGTATCTATTGAATTGGGAAAGCGTTAGATGGTTAAGCAAGAGCAGAGCGAGTCGAGGGAACACGTATAAAAAGTCTCACCTTTTCCCAGGTCTCTTATCAGTTCTCTAAATCACTGCTTACATTCCCCGAACCCCCAGCCCTACTAAAAGTCACAATGAAGAACATCCTCCGCTCCATCTCGTACTCAATGGCACTTGGTGCTCTCGTCAACACCCGTGTAGCTCTCGGAAATCCAGTCATCTGGATCCCCGCGGAGGGGACGACTCTCACCGCTGGATCAGAGGTTACTGTCATGGTCCAAGATTCTGTGAGCCTGATCATCGTCATCGAAGCATCACACTTACTTCTCACTGATTCTATCCAACTTTTAGTCCTATGCGACCCCCATCAAGGAAACCAGTCTCAGTATTGGCCTGAGCCCCTGTACCGAAACTTCCTGCCCTACACCCGACACATCCGTGTTATATCTCCTCTATACTGGTGCATTTGACCCCCAACGACCCAGCTCCCCTGTCAACTACGACCCGGGAAGCTATGCTTTCCAGAATTTCACTGTCACAGTCCCTGCTGAGGCTGAAAGTGGGAGTTATACATTGGGAGTTTTGCATTCGTACTGGGGTGAATCGGTACGTTTTATCGTTTCTTCCAGATTTGCGGAAGAGTTGATTTTCGTTCTACGTTTCCGTTTCTTCTTTTTGAATTGCAGGCTGTTCCGGTATACTTCCCCTCGACTGACGTCGCCACTGTGACTGTGAATATTGTTTCGGCTTAGGATTCGGGATGTTGGGACATTATCAGTAGCTGAATTTTGTTTGTTGAATTTGAGGCTATTTCAGGTTGCTCATTTTTCTCAACTAAAATATGATACCTCTTCTGCGACCGTTGAGTGGTCCAGATGAAGGACCGTGATAACGGTGTCTTAAACCGTGTGTACCAACGGTGTACATGTTTTTCTTGCAGCGATGCACGTGTCTTGTTTGCTTCGAAACGAGCATCATCTCCATGGCCATTGATTTTTTGAGTCTCCAGGTATTTATCCAATCATTTGGTGCTCCTCATTGACTCAAGACTGCCAGTATGAACCATAAAATTCAAACCCTTGCTGCGTCTCTCGATAATCTTTCTACAAACCTTCGCTCGATTCCACTCGATGTGATTGAGAAACAAGGAGAGTTCGTAGATGGTTTGCGGAAAAACGCATTAGATCAGCTCCGATCCGGCTTCATCCCTTCTTCGACGTCGGATCTGAAGGAATTCTCGCAGGATGCTTACCTTATCCTCCAATCAGTCGAAAAGGCCCTTGCGCGCGCGCGTTGTGTCCTCGAAACACTCACGGAAGGAGAAAATATGACTGGAGAGGCGGTTAGCTGCTCACAAACCCTCATATACTCCCCCATCCGCAATCTTCCTCCAGAAATCTTATTGAAGGTGTTTAATTTCTACATCTTTCCTTCTCGGAATTCCCGTCGAGATGAAAATGCATTGAGTCTGGCGTGGGATCACGATGACCAGTGGCACTGTCAGATTTCATGCCCAACTATGAGGCTTAGCTGGGTGTGCTCTTACTGGCATCAAATTTTGCTATCGCAACCCACTTTCTGGTCCTCATTGTACCTTGGCCCCGTTGCTGAGGACTCACAAGCTGAGGACCAGATTAACAAGTTCATGAAAATTGCTCCACAATATATATCTCGCTCAAGAGATGAGCTGCTCAAGTTTCTCATCGTGGATTTTAGTTATTCTTACTATTCAGAAATAGTACTACTCCTCGACGTACTACTTGACCATCGTGTCCAATGGCATCATGTGGTTCTGGGCATTGAACTTCAAAATTGGTATCCACAAGCTCATAAGAGACTCGGCTTTCTCAATATTGGGAATGTAGCTCCCGATGACCTCCAAGTGTCATTTCCAAATCTTGTTCACCTAGAAACACATTTATCACCGCTATCATATTTCTGAAGGACAGAACAAGCTTTCATCCATATATGCCTCATGTTCTAATCTACAGACTTGTGTCCTTAACTCCATCTGTTGGCAGGAACTTGTTATCTACAACTTTTCTCATTTGACAACACTTTTGATTGATCTGCACACTTGAGGTTCAGTGGTACAATGTACTATTGGCCCCCTAGAAGTGGGTCACACTGGGATGTGGGTCATTTGGTAGTTCTAGGCTGTAATCCATATCTTGGCCAGTAACTTTGATGTATGTCATGTGAAGTAGCATCGAACAATGCGCTCAGCACAAATCCAATGTAAACAAGGAGTGGAATGAGAAACAGTGGATAAATTGTTCGGAGAGGTCAGCCGAATTACATAATTTTCCTATTTCTCTCCCCCCTCCTAGCTGAGATCGACACTTCATTCAGCCGCTATCCTGTTCCAACATTCAAAATTCATCATATCGCTTCAGAAACACCTAACAAGCATATTGCCTTTCCTTATGATATCTCTTTGTCCTTTCATGGTCACCTAGAATGGCTCGGCAAAACATTCATCATTTTTCGGGCACCTCAAAAAAGCAGCCGCCATATCTCCCAAACGAGGCTCTTGAATCTTCTCAAATTTCGAGCAAACGATGGATACAATACTCAGACCTCCTATGTCTAACCAGGAAATTTTGAAAAAATTTTTGCTACCTTGGGACCGTGGCCGCCGCACTGAAAATCCCTCAATGGGCTATCCAACTGTATTATTCTCTGTGCTTCGAAGTTTGGGTTTCTTGGTCATCTTAGCGCTTCAAGTGTGTTGCAATATCTCTCAAACTTATCTTTCATACTGATTTTATGCTTCCCTTCCATAGAATGACTTCGAGTGGGTTGCCGACCATATTCAGCATAAACTTGATGGGTTAACTTTTGACACAAGCACTTGGGGGGTTATATTTTTCTTCGACTCCTTGTCTACACAAACACATAATATATAGTCCTAGCATTAAATGCACCTATATTGAGCATGAATTGGGGTTAATTGAATATTGGATGACCTTTGGAGTCTGTTCCCAATGGGTGACCCACTTCCTGATGATTTCCTGATTTGGACCCTGCTTCCATAATTAATTCACTGCATGACGGTTTCTGCTCCTACTGACACAAGTATATGGCTCAATTTGTTTCTACAATATCTGCTCAATATATTTTTCATATCTCAAGTCAAGGTATGCAAGCCTTTCTAATGACATTCATGTTTATTGCTATCATGACCCACTTCTCAGTGAGCAATAGTAAATCCCTCGTCATTGAATTCAGTCGCGACTGTCTATCTTCCATTACCTTGTACATTCTTAGTTGCTCAGTATACAATCCTTGTGCAATCATTACAGTGTCTTGATAATTATTTTACGGAGGCGCGCCAGCACCGACACCCCTCGAAACTAGAATTTCAAAGCGAGCACCACATGTGAGACGTACTTGGAACGGATGAAGGAGGCTCACATGCGGATGCATGTTACTTAGAGTCAGTTTGATGTGTAGAGTCACCGTGACTTTACTTGTGTCAGATTTCTATATACAGTAATTGATCACTTACAAAAATGTGAGGTAATTGTGACAAGATGTGACAGACTGCTTGCTATGATGATGGTTCATTCCCATCACTGTTCCCCCAACCCATCATCACCTTACCAGCTTGCTCAGAGGTGTTCAGTAGTGTTCAGTTCCTTTATGTTGACAATGTTCAGTTTTCATTATGGTGTATTTAGATAGGTGGTACAGTACTAAAAATAAAATGTGTTAAAATGACAGGTTTTCAGTGTGCACATTGTGCACCGCTAACGAGCTTGCCTCGTTTTTGTGTGAAAGAGAAAGGAAGGAATCTAATGGGCACTCCAACCAACCAATCTAATACACAATATGCAAGTTCACTGCTATCAAATTTATTTAATAGCAAGGGGTAGCGTTGGCAAAGGTTCTGCAAAGCTTTGAGAGCTAAGTAAGAAGCTTCGATCAATCAATTTGAATCGTTCTAAGGATTCAGTATATTCCTTTGATTAAGGTAGATTCAGCACGATTTGTGCTTTGATTGTATTGATATGGGTATATCAAGAATTGGGGGTTTGAATCAAAGTAAATTAAAACCGAAACACACAGACCCCTACAGAGGGCTAGAACTATGTGCTGGCACAACCACACAGCGTGATTTGCCCTTAAGACCAACAACTGATCCTAAGTTCGAAGAATACCCAACAACTAGATATACTTCTCGCAGTCACAAGGAGCAGAACACAACGTTCCTATACTCACAAGTGCCGGGCCCAAATGGCTGCTAGCAAAGAGGTTTCAGTCTGGCGGGAGTGTGTCTTTCCTTTTTACGGATTAGCACTGCAACATCGTCCCAAAATCACTTGTATTCCAGATACATCGGATCGCTATTTATACATACAGAATATAGAGTCGCACAATACAATTAATTTAATACAATAAACGTTTGGAACCGCAAGGGAACTTCTACAACCAGTCAGATACCATTTAATTTGAATCCACATGTCCTTATTTGGTCCATAATGGTTCCAAGATTCAAGTATACCTCCAAACATAGGTAGGTACTTCGATATTCATTTAATTTAATTGTTTTTAGAGAATGACTCAAATGGTGTTCAGCTGTCACTGCTGTTCAACACTTACTTCGATCATTTGTCACCTGGTCTGGAGGCAAATCAGCTCTCCTCGATTCTAATCCTATCAATCTGATTCATCTGGATTAAACTAATTGCTTCTCTCTTTCAATAGACACCCATTGTGCCTATACTCTATCAAGGGAGTTACGCATAGTATTCATTTAATTGCATTCTTCAATATTTTCTACGTCAGGACTCTTTGACATTCATTTGATATGTCTTCGGAGCCTCGCAGTACTTCGATCGCTCTTCTAGTCATTTTCCTCAACCATGCAACTTGATTGGTCTATTAGACTAAATCACAGTCTTTTAGATTAATGCATGATCTCGTTCTAGAAGGAGTATTTGATAATTCCTGAGTTCTAGAAAGTCATTTTGAGTCAATCCTCGGCTCATGGTCACTTGAGTAAGTTCTTCCAAACTTCTGCCAGTGTAAGGTCCAATAAGAATACCCTTGGTATGTCATATGTGAATGGTCATCCTTCGGATGTAGTCCGAGTCTGGTATAATCCTGCTTGACAAACAGGTAGACTGCTATCCGAAGGTAGTATCGGGGATGGGTAAACTAACCAGCTTGTGGTAGTATGGGTATATGGTCCCTTCAACTTATTAGACTGATTCAGTATTGACTTTGACTGTCAATCTGGGTCTCAATTACAGTCCTCTCGATATGAATCTATACGTGAAAATGTCACAATTCACCGCATAGACATCTAGCCAAAATTTAGGCATGTCACCGCATGGAGTGGGATGAGAGCAGGATAGGAGTGGGATGGAGCAGGATGGGAGTGGGATGGAGCAGGATGGGAGTGGGATGGGGCGGGATGTCGGGACACAATTTGAAGAAGGGCCAAATGGGTGCTATGGGGCGCTTCAATATCTTGCCGAATAGCTGCTGACATCCATTGTCACGCAAGAGATCAATTACTGTATATAGAAATCTGACACAAGTAAAGTCAGGGCGACTCTACACATCAAACTGACTGGGACTGTCTATCTAAGCATCAGTTAAGCGCTTAATGACTACTGATTCTGTACTTCTATCTATGCTCAATCTCCTGTGATGGCTCTCCTGTCAGATGAAAAATTGATCTCTTTATTGCAAGAGGAAAGTTATGAGGGGGATGTGGAACAATTACAAGATGATAATGAGCTTCTGCAGGAAGAGTTTGAAGAGCTTGGGAGGGAGAATATAAAATGCAAAGCGGTGTATAGTCACTATTGCAAATTGCTGAATCTTGGGCAAAATCCTTCTACAATAGGCTCAGTCTCTACCTTGGGAACTCCTTCATCTCATATTTCAGTACACAGTGGCTCCAAGCATGATCATGGTACCAGTCAGATGCACTCATTCTGTGTGGTCGCTCAACGTCCTGACATCAAAACGATTAATCACTGTTTGCCGTGACTGGTACGAAGCTGGCATTGAATTCTTGTACACGGATGTTGTAATCTATTGGATGCAACAGTTGTTTTCCTTGCTTTGGACATTGCAGAGCAGACCCCACCTAGCTTTAAAGCTTGTTTCCATTGACATTGGCTGTTTTGTTCCACCAGATGATGCTGAGACATTTGACGGTGCCCTGGGATCTTTGGCAAGCACTTGCCCCAAGCTTACTCGACTTTCGTCATGGTTCATACACATTCATCCCACGCACTTTCCCCGTATTCTTCCCGCATTTTCCAGTATTCCTTTGACGCATATAACGATCCACAGCAATGACTCTCACTCTTCTACCAATTTTATACATCCGTTTGCTGAACATCTTGTGTCTCTCAATCTATATGCATGCAACTCCGCGCCAATGTGATGTCGCATTCAACGTGCCATGGAACTTAGCACCCCGAATTTTTTGTCGTTGCTGTTTCCTCCACTGCAATATTTTCAGCATGATTTGAAATGTTACTGGCTAGAACACATTCGCCGTAAATGGGTTCTTCCTGCACTTTGCTGTTTGACATGTTGGGTCAATAGTAGGCATGCTAGCTTTTCAGCCAACCTTGAATTCATGCGAACACATGGGAAACTGTCATGCCCTGGCTACAACCAGACCAGTCCCAGTACCCGCCACACGTTGCCATACGTCCTACCCACCTCTTGTATGTCCTCTGCACCTCCCCAAGGACCACCAGACACCTCCCCAAGTATTCCTGACGCAACTACCCAAACGTCCTTCACCCCGACACGCGTACAAAAACCCTCCTAACCGATAACCCCTTTAAGTATCAATCTCAATTACCTTCCTCCCCCCATTAGCTGCCTCATGCCTCCAGATGTTCTCTTGTTCACTTCCCGTACCTATTTAAGTAACGCCGCAATGTCCTGAAGCCCCAGCTTGGTATATTTTGAACACACACCCTTTTGCATAGGTCCAGTCCCTGTCCCTTTGTACCTGCTAACCATACAGATTTCTCTTTACTCTCTGTTTCACTACCTCTGTTTCTCATTACTCTTGTCTATTGTCTCTCTGATCGTCTATACAATCGAATATACGCTTTTACTTCAAGTCTAAGCCTTCCGAGTGAGTCCCCGAGCTCCCTCGAACATTACTAAAGCTCCCCAACGCCTACACGCTTTGGTGAGCTACCCTTCCCCAAACCCCCCGGAGCTCCCTAGCTACTTCGTAAGCTTCGGGACCTCGATCTAGGTAACGTCGAAGCTACCCCTCACATTGAACTATGTACCGCTTCTCTGTTACCACCTCCCCCACTCAAGGACATCCATCCTCAAGCCCAGCCCCCAGGGACCTACCCTTCCTGGCATATCCCTTCTCGGGAGCTTATACCCTCGAGATCCAGTTACATATACGACCTATTCGATCCTATATTGACGTTCTAGCGAGTACAACTCCTACTACGCAATATTGTACGGTCCCGCACTCTTCCTTAACCTCCCTGGACCTCCTAGGAACCCCCTCAAGGGTCATCATCTCGTCGTTCCAGCCACTACTAGGTCATTCCCGTCCTCGGTCATGGTTCTCATAGCTCCCTTCGAGCTCCAGCCTGCTCTTAGCACGCTACAACATAAACCTCCATATACCAAAAGCTACCCTAAGACCTATTTTGACCCAGGTCTTACATTATACCAAGCTCTCCCGTCACCAAACGGACTCGTCGTGACAAAATGTCGGCGACGTCAACGGAACGACCTTCTAGTTCCAAGATTGAACCAAAGAAACAAAAGAGCGCCTTATCTCGTGGAAACACGACACAAGCTCAAAAGTCGAACCAGGCTGCTAGCTCCACTGTTATCACAGTGGCAGCTGGTCAACGCCTGATGTCCATCCCCGAACGACTGTTCTGGGATGAAACCGCTAGCAATGTCCGGACCCCCGAGGGACGTCAACCGGCGGTTGAGGAGCCCCCTCCAGTGGAACTTGGGATGGGACCACCACAACGGAGGTATACTTCCATGGGTTATGCCCAACCTGCCAGTAGCCCCATGGGAGGTTTCGCCTACTCCCCTACCTGGGGAATGAGAGGACCTCCCCCTGGACTGGTACCGCAGCTAGACATGGAGTCAGCTTCGAACGCGGGTGGAAGAGTCAGCGGCCAAGTAGCTGCTATCGAAAGGATACAAGGAGAGAGTACTGACCCTCTCACAGTACGACAACAGGAGAAACTTCCAGAGAGGAGAGTATCCCCTGCCGTATCCGAACAGTCTCGGACGTCATCCTGGAGGTTACCAACCCCCCCGGTACAGTCCCTTAACCTTCCTCCCCCGAGACAAGGAAGTTCACTCTCCAGTCTCCTGAAGAGCCCAGCTATGAATACACCCAACTGGGAGCGTACCCACGCAATACACCATAGCAGGACCAACTTCCCAGTACAACCGTTGTCTGAAATGACATTGCGTCTGGAAGACATCATTCAAATTCAGGAGTGTATCCCGGAGGATGTAGCTATGGTCCTAAGGGAGGTATTGGAGTCGATGGGGGTCGAAATATTGGGAGACGGTCTCGAATTCTCAGACTTACGAGTACAGTTCCTGACAGTGGGAACTCAACTGGAGATAGACCTCCCAGAGAAGGCCCAGCAGTGGCTGATGACCCCCACGAACCGATCAGATTTTCTCTGGCTGTACAACGTCCTGTTGGACCCAGAGAGGATGTTGGAACTGTTAGAGGCAGAGGCATGTTACGGGCGATCGTTCCGAAACTCGAGGGGAATACTTCCCCTCCTCCCTCATGCCCATGGAAGGGAAAAGGAATTCTGTGGAGAAGCGGGGCTGCGTATATTGTACCGAGCATCTAACTACAGATCAGGAGCTGTACGATTTGAACCTCCCCCTTCGAGGGTTAACATTCCGAACTACCAGGCGATCCAAATACTTCGGAACGCAAACCTAGCGGAAGCAGCAGCTAAAATCGATGAGGAAAGTAACGAGGATGCTAACGCAATTGCTGCAAAAAATCATAGACGCAGGAGATACACCACGGCTCACCTCCTGGCCCCAGTGGAGTCAATGCCTGATCAGGATAGTCCCGTCCGGGTCCGTAGCGGACAGACGGTATACACGTACACGCCCATGAGGCATATGCACCAGCTTCTGGTGAGGAGTGAGGAGTCTGAAGCGATGTTGTGTTCGCAGGAGACCCGACACCGGACGCTACTAGCGGAATCAGACACTCTGATGCTGTCGGAGGAACTTTCTGGATCGAATCTAGAAAGAGCTTTGGAATTCCATCGCAGACTGGTCGCGGATAATTGGGGAACCTCGTATATGGTTCAATGCGAACCAGAGAGCGTAGGGGAGTTCCCTCCGGAGCAATTTGACCAGAAAAGGCAGCTCCATGGATCTGATGGTCGTTTCCTGGCACAGAAACATTCATTGCCCAGGAGTATCGAGGTTCCTGAACTCTTTAACCCCGGTAACACGGCCACGAGGAGCCCCCAGTTATGCTCTGGGACCTCCCCCACGGTACATGCCTTGGCTCAAAATTCGACTCCTCCCCCCAGAGTTAACCTGCAAACGAAACCGGTAACGCCAGTCTTGACACAGCGGTACCAGTTTGGGGAGGTAAGGATGGATGGTGCGCAACATTCATCATGGATCTACGGACAAGATCTGACAGCTCGGCTGGTTCCCAACCCTGTACACGTTCCTCCAAGACTGAGCAATCCATCAGTCATACCCTATCAAGGGTCGGTATCGATGCAATCCCACGCGGTGGGAGCGGAGAGTCAAAGGGATCCGAACCAACGAAGGACGTTGGTAGTTCATGAAGAGGCGGTACCCCCGCAGGGAGCCCCTTTAGGAACTCCCTTTGTAACTGGAGCTCAGACGAACTGACCTGGCATGGTTGTCGACTTGACACACTCTCAGGAATCGGTAGCAATGATCCAACAACAGGCTCGGGTCATTGAGACGCTCCAGGAACAACTCCGTGAGGTAAAGAAAGGATTCACAGCGGGGGAAGTACCGACTGGAGGACCCCTTTCCAAAACAGGAAACACGGTGGGATTATCCGGGCGAGCACCTAGGGTAATGAGAGAATATACGAGGGGGGGTCCTTCTCCTGTAGTTCCCCAGCCAAGGAGCTGGCAAGCTACGGAAACAATATCCTTTAACCAAAACACTCCTACAGGAGCTAAGGATGGAAACCCCCAGGTAGAACAAGCAGGACAGATCCCGGATACTCCGAGTGTGGACCGATGACGTATTCACGAGTGGGGAGCCCGAGTGCAAAGAGCTGAACTAGGGGAGTATGGGAGACCAGAAGGAGGAATGTACACATTGGAAAACGAGGGAGGAGGCAAAGGCGGTTTTAAACCCCCTCCTAGAGTACCTCCCCACTGGAGCTCCTGAGGTACCTCCAACAAGCTATGACCCGGACCAACCCTGGTACTACGATCCAAGACAAGATTGGCACCGTAAGGCAGCTCCTAGAAACCCCAATGAAGGACGGAACACTTGGGAGAGCAACGAGGAGAAAAACCGAATTACCATCGAGTCAAAACTTGACGTTGGTAAGATCGAAAGCTTCGCAGGTGACGACCGGTCTGCATGGAAGACGTGGGTCCTCAGTTTGGAAAGGATGTTTGGAGTACGTCCTACCATCTATGCTCGTGAAAAGGACAAGTGCGCTTCTGCAGCTAGTCATCTCACTGGTGCAGCACTCTCCCACTTCGACACGTTGAATCGACAACAACTGAGGGGGGAGTACACCTGTCTCGAAGACTGGACAGAATTCAAACGAGAATTCGGTTCCAAATTCAGACCCATTGACGAGGCAGACGAGGCAAGGAGGAGGTTGGCCTGGATGAAGCAGATGCCGGAGGAAAGCTTCACCAACTTCTTCATTCGCTTCAACGAATACGCTCCTCTGACCGGGTTCAACGACGAGGCTCTGGTAACATACCTCAAGAAAGGGGTAGCTCCTTGGTTGCCTCTACAGGTTGTTACCGGAAGGGAAGAACCTCGATCCTACGACGAGTGGACCCGAGTGTTCACGAAGTTGGATGGAGCTGTACGTGCGCAAGCGGAGAGTTTGAGGAACCTCCATGGTGAAAAAGCGCTGCAAGGATGGCTGAGTCGCTTCCCCAGGTTGGAATTAGCACCTGAAGCTCCTTACAAGTCCTCCTTGCGGAGGGAAAGAGAGCCAGCTGACGTCTGGACCTCCAATCTGAAACCAGCTGCGACAGGGAGGTTCCAAAACAGGTCCAACTGGAAAGAGGGACGACAAAGGGCATCTGCAGCTTGGGGGGAAGGAGAAAATTACGATAGCGAGAATCGAGAGGAGGACGAAGACTGCTGTCACTGCAGGGATGGAGGAGAATGGACTGAAGCGGTCCTCCGAGCAGGAGTTACCGATACCGGGAGGAAATGGACTCCTGAGGAAAGAGCGGAGAAGTGGAGGAGACGAAGGCAGGAGCTCTGCATGCGTTGTGGACGAAAGGAGCACTGGGCAAAGGACTGCCCTAACCCAGAATCATTAGAACGTCCAGCGGAGGATCAAGGGAGCTCAGAGAGAGCTTCCAAGGCCGATTCAACTCGAGGAAGAGGGACGGCCAACCAAGGGGGAGGTCGTAAGGACGATTCAACTCGTCCTTTAGAACGGATTCGCGCCGGGATCGTGGTGGAAGAATGGGAAGGAATGGACGATCTATGGAACGTCCACATCTTAGACTCACCAAAGGGAGGTGAGCAAGAACTGTTGGATGAAGTGGGAAATGGGCAGGGGGCTTCGAGGTAGATCAGGGCGAACTGCGAAGCCCCGCAACACCTTCGCCTACCACAATAAGAGCTGCACTCGCGGGGAGTCAGCCAGCTCGTCTCACATCCCGATCCTACAACTCCTTCATCATCCTTACACGCTTTCCGTTCTCCGACCTCGATGAAGACAAAGAATACGCCACACTAGTGGATAGTGGAGCAACTAGATGTTTCATAGACAAAACCGTCGCTATGCGACATCCCAAAAATTTGGTTGACCTAACAAACAGCATCCCCTTGGCGCTGTTCGATGGGCAACCTACCTCCGCAGGATTGATAACTCAGACCTACACTGATCAGATCAGTTTTGCGGATGGAACAATTCACAAGGTGGAGTTCCTAGTGACTCGATTACACCCCATGGCTCCGATTGTGCTAGGACTGCCGTGGCTACACATGCACAACCCAGTAATTGACTGGAAGGAACTTTGCCTGACATTCCAGGACCAAAACGTCCGAATCTCAGCAGCCCTTGCATCGGAAATTGTCCAACCAGGCGCCGAGGGAGGTACTGAGGAGCTAGGAAGGGGGGTAAACGGCAAAGGAATACACGAAGGAACTCTCCAACCACCTCCTGAAGCTTCTCAACAACCTCCAGAAGTTCCTCAACAATCTCCGGAAGCTCCCCTTAGAGCTCCAAGGACAGGGGTGAAACTAGAGGAAGTAAAGGATGAAGAGTACGAGGCGAGTCAACCAGGTCCACACAAGTTATTCCCCTCGGACAGAGATCTAGGGCCAGACAACCCAATCCTTATGGGGATCAACAAATGGTTAGCGTTCGCGAGCGAAAGCACGGAAGAAGAGGTGGAGGAAATCCTCGAGGCTGGATGATCCGCCATGGAAAAAGTAACCCCGAAACCAGCGAAGGATTCAGAAGAGGCCTATCAAAAGTGGAAGAGTAGGGACATGGAACGATCCTCCTCCTGGCCTGGAGCTAAGCAAAAAGTCCGGTGGAGGAAGAAAAGGAGGGAACATGGACCTTATCCCGACCTCCCCACCTTAGACATCGAAAGCCTGAACATACCCAAGATTCCTTCAAGATCTGGTCTGACTCCCAAGGGTTCAATAAGATGCAACAACTTCCGGAGAAAGCAGCTCATAGCGGGTACCCATGTGGTGGAACGAAAATCGGATCCCACCATACAAGGGAAACCCATCAGCTTAATAGGAGCAGCTGGAATGGATCATCTACTGAGGGAGGGAACCCCAGCGTACTTCCTTCATATATCGCCCACAAAGGAGGAGTCCCCTACTGAAGAAATACTCCGGGCGAGTGATAGCAACGACCCAGAAAGAGTGCAACAACCAAAGGATCCTGAGAGTGGGAACCCTAGCCCGGGACAAGGGGGGGTCGTCAAGGAGCTTGATGAGGAAGTATCGAAGCAACAGGAGACAGAGGAGTTAAAAAAATCCATTCCCGTCCAATACCAGGACTACCTGGACGTATTCTCACCCGGAGAAGCAAGAACACTACCTCTGCACCGACCCTACGATATCAAAATTGAAACAGAAGGTGATGCAATACCTCCCATAGGGAAGCTCTACAACATGTCTGAGAAGGAGCTGAAATCTCTCAAGGAGTACATCGACGAGATGTTGGGGAAAGGGTTCATACAATCCTCCAGTTCCCCCGCGGGAGCTCCTGTCTTGTTTGCCAAGAAAAAGGATGGTACTCTGCGACTCTGCGTCGACTATCGAGCCCTGAACAAGATTACGAAGAAGAATAGGTACCCTCTACCACTGATAGGCACCTTAGTGGATCAACTACGGAAGGCGAAGATCTTCACGAAGATTGACCTCCGCGCAGGATACAACAACATCAGGGTAGCCCAGGGACACGAGTGGAAGACTGCATTCTGAACTCGGTATGGGTCATTCGAGTACCTGGTAATGCCCTTTGGGCTCACAAATGCTCCCTCCGCGTTTCAATTCTTCATGAACGAGATCTTTCACGATATGGTGGACGTCTGTGTGGTGATCTATCTGGACGACATACTAATTTACTCAGATGATGAGGAGTCCCATGTGGAACACGTCAGGAAGGTCCTTGAACGACTACGGGCGAACCACCTCCATGCAAAGCCAGAAAAATGTGCATTCCACATTGACACTGTCGAATACTTGGGGGTGATTATATCACCATTGGGAGTATCCATGGACCCAGAGAAAGTCAAGGCGGTAATGGACTGGCCAAAACCAAGGACAGTTAAGGAGCTCCAGGCGTTCCTCGGATTCGCAAACTTCTATAGGAGGTTCATAGACAATTACTCGGGAATCACCAAGGTGTTCACGAAGCTCCTCCGAAAAGATTCAGTGTGGAACTGGACCCCACAGTGTAGTAGTGCTTTCGAACTTCTGAAGTCAGCATTCTCCGAAGCCCCGGTTCTGGGACATTACAATCCGGACCTACCCGTAATCCTCGAATGCGATGCCTCCGACTTGGCTATAGCAGGGATTCTGTCACAGCTGGATCCTGAAACGGGGGAGATACATCCTATCACCTTCCATGCATGATCAATGATCTCCGCGGAACTAAACTACGACATATACGATAAGGAGCTCCTAGCTATTGTGGACTGCTTCAAACAATGGAGGGCGTACTGCGAAGGATCCCGACACCAGATCCAAGTATACTCAGATCATAACAATCTCCAGTACTTCACCACTACGAAGCAGTTAACAGCACGACAAGCCCGGTGGGCAGAGCTCCTTTCCGGATACAATTTTGTCATCAACTATTGCCCAGGGAGGTTGGGAGCCAAGCTGGACGCGCTCACCCGTAGATCAGACGTGTACCCAAAGAAGGGAGCTTCAAGGGACCAGGCCTTAGCAGGGAGGGAAAGGGTACTCATACCTCCAGAACATCTAAACGCGACCATCCTCATGAACGAAGACCTCTTAATAAAGCGAGTGAGGGAAGCTCCAAAAGATACGAGTATGATTGAAGCATTGAAGCGGATTGCACGGAACGAGGAGGAATCTCTCGTGTGGGAGGATGGGCTGATAAAGAGGGGAGGTCGTATATATGTCCCAGACGTTGGAACGCTACGAAGAGAGGTTCTACAGTCATACCACGACCATAAGTTGAGAGGACACCCGGGGGAGAAACACACCAGGAAGCTCGTAAGCCAACTGTTCTTCTGGAAAGGGTTGTCCAAGGACGTGAACTACTATGTGCGGAGCTGCCACTCATGTCTGAGAGCAAAAGCCAGTTGATCCAAACCATACGGGAACCTCCGCCCACTGCCAATCGGTCAACGACCTTGGTCTTCAATCTCCCTTGACCACATCACCCAGCTCCCAGTCACAGCAGGTCCGGAGAAGTACGATGCTATCCTGGTGGTAGTGTGCCGACTGACCAAACAGGCCATATATGTTCCTTGTCATACTATGGATAATGCGGAGGACTTCGCTAATCTCTTCATAACACATGTCTTCTCAAAGCATGGGATGCCCTCCGATATAGTTTCAGATCGAGGCTCCCTGTTTGTGTCCCAATTTTGGAGGGAGCTTTGTAGAGCACTAGGGATCAAATCCCGCCTATCTACTGCGTACCATCCCCAGACAGACGGACAAACGGAACGAGTAAACCAATCTGTGGAGGCTTACCTTCGGATCTATTGCTCTTGCGACCAGGATGACTGGGACCTTCTCCTACCAATGGCAGAATTCGTATACAACAATACCCCAAACACGACGACAGGTGTCTCACCATTCTTCGCCAACAAGGGTTATCATCCAAAGTTGTCCATTACGCTGGAGCAGGTGCAGGGAGCGGAGGTCAATGAATATGTGTCCAACCTCAAGGAGCTACATGCGTACCTCCAGGAACGAATCGGGGTAGCTAACAAGGTCTATGCGAAGTACGCGAACCAAAAATGCCAGGAGGCCCTGGACTGGAAGGAGGGTGATCAAGTCTGGCTGAATATGGAGAACGTCAGGACTAGACGACCTATGAAGAAGCTAGACCACAAGTGGACGGGTCCCTATACAATCTTGTCAAAAGTAGGAAGTCATGCCTACCGACTGGACCTCCCTGGGGACCTCCACAAGATTCACAATGTGTTCCATGTCGACAGGCTAAAACCCCACTTCCACGACAAATTCAAACGACAGACCTCTCCACCTCCCCCAATCTTCATAAAAGGGGAGACGGAACACTTTGTAGAAGACATCCTTGACTCCAAACCCAAGAAGGGATGGCCGGAGGAAGTGGAATACCTGGTAAAATGGGAGGGGTATAATGACGAGTTCAACTCCTGGGTAGGATGGGAAGGTATGGTGGGCTCGATCGAGCTCCTACGTAGCTGGCACAAACACCACCCAAGGAAACGCCAGCCATCGCGTCTGCGATGGGCTTCGTTGGAACGGGAAGCACGGGAAGATGAGGAGGAGGACCGGAAAGGTAGAAGGGAGTAGAGGGGGGAACAAGGACAATGAAGACACGACGGGGACGACAAACCCATGTTCACGACTATCTAACGACAACTTGCATTGGAGGGCTTACAAGACCTGAATGCACGATGATTTCACTCTTATTGATTTTTCACACAGTATAAAGAATGTTCCCATTAATTAACGAAAAAAGTCAAAACAATTACAAAAAATGATTTAGTGACAAGGATCTACTACAAGAAATGACAAGGGAGTATTACAATGATTCCTCCTTTGGGACAGCATCCTTCCCATCTGCCTCAGAGACTTGAGCACGACCCGATTCCTCTGGCTCGTACAATTCGTCGTCACCCCCAGTAAGATCAATGGCGAGATCTGCCACTGAACCAAAGAGGGGAGGAAGACTGGGAGAAGGAGGAGGGGGAGAAGGGGAGGTTGGAGAGTCCTGTTCAGGGAGGAACAGAGGAACATGAGAGGGAGCGGGGGGAGAGGAAATACCTTCACCTACAGCAGCGGGAGGCTTGTCCAATGGCACTGGCAGGGACATGGGGGTATCAGTTATGTGGTGAAGGTATTCCAGCATTAACTGCTCCCATACGACCATCGACTGGTCAAGACTAGGAATGGCGGGGACAACATCGTCCCACCTTCCAGAACCATCATGATGAGGGAAGGCGGTCGATAGCGCCAACATCCGACGATGGAGGGGTGGCTCCAGTGAACCCTTGGGAGGGGCTGCGAAACCGGCATGCTGAGCCGCGGTCAGAATAGGACCATCGTTGTCAAACCGGGAGTGCTCTAGCACCAGGCGATGGAGACCCTTGTCCTCATCCACTGCGTTGTTAAAAAACCATTGAATGCTGCTGATGGACCGCATATAGAGATCCCCATGAATACCCCGGGCTGTTTGCATGTAATCCAGAGCAAGTTGGAAGTTGTGGGCAATGACGTCGGGGTCGTCGGAGGCCAGACCACGTCGGAGAAAGGCAACGACCGCCTCAATGATGGCACCGATATAACGACTGTGATGATGGAGGACAGTGGCGGGATCGGAACGATAAAGGCGGTGTGCAAAGGTGGCGACGTGACAAAGGTCCTCCTCCAGCTGAGAAAGAGGAGGTAGAACCACCTCGTAGAAACCCTCGTCTGGATACTCCTTGATCATCTGCTCCATGAAGGCGGCACGATCTCGAGTACAATGGACCTCCTCCAAGCGACGACACTGACGGGTCGCCAAAGCATTGGTTTTGTCTACCAGACCCTGTTGCTGCAGTAGGGCTGTCTTCAACTCAGAAGCCTTACGGGAAGCAGTGGAGAGCTCCTCCACCGCGACATCGCGGTCCCTTTTCACCACGCGGAGCTCCTCCTCCAATGCTTGGAGACGCTGAACAACAGTCTACAAGGGGGAAGTCAAATTAAAAGGGAAGTGAATACCAGTTAAATCAAGGCTTACCTGACCGGGAAACACCGATAAAGCCCTATCCAGTACATGGAACTGGTCCAACACACTGCGATACTCGACTTCGTGCTGAAGGACCTCATGGCTGGAGGACCGAAGTTGTTCGACCTCCCGTTGACGAGCATCAAGGGCGTGGGAGGTATCTCGAAGGGCAGTGGTCAGAGAAGAATTCTCCCGCTGAGAATCGGCAAGCTGGGACTCTAGTGATCGAACCCGAGCAAGAAGACGCTGGTTCTCAGCGCGATAGGGATGAGCGATGAGGGTGCGGGGTACTAATAACGAACGCGAAGTGGGTGGCATGTTGGAAGGAAGGGAGTCGGACCCAGTACCTTTTATAGGCGACGTAACAGGGGAAGGGGAAACAAACCGCTGAACCACACCAGACTGGGCCTCGGCAGCAGCTGCCAACTGAACCAAACCACTGGGACCCTGCACGGATTCGTCCCTGACAGATACCTCCATGGAGGAGGGAAGGGCGCGAGGGAGAGCAGGAGTGGAAGTGGAGGCTCCCATCGAACGACCTGGAGGAACCACCAGTCAAACGCGACGGGGAGACTCCTGAGCTGCCCCCTCTACAGGGATCCTACGACGAGAACGCTTTTTGGAACCGTCCGACCAAACCTTTTTGCTGGAAGGACCAGCCACAGGCGAAGGGGAACGATCGCGCTTACGATTCGCCGCGATGACTGCCTCACCCTGTTGCAAAGCGAGGAACTTCTGTAATTCTTGCTGGTCAGTCTCAGCGGTATCCTTCTCGTCAAGCATGTTGAGTTCTAGGAGGATGGAGGTCGAGGAGGTACGAGCTTGAAGGGCAGCATCGTATTGGCGCCAGGTACTCAAAGGAATACCCCATGTCGATTGATATGTGGGAGTTCTGTGGAGCTCCAAAAACCTACGGCTGTATGCAATGTCTTGACTGCACCGACGAGCAAAGTACCGATACCGAAGGACCTTTCCCAGACTACAAGTCTTTTTCGCAGAGCAGTTGGTACAGCGAGGGGAGTTCGGCAGAACCTTACATTTGCCCGGGGACTTGACACAGTTGGAACAAGGGGAAGCTGTCAGCGACTGGTTCTAGTAACAGGTGTCACCAGGTGTCACACTCAAGAAAACCTCAGGTAGTGAAGCGATAAAGGAAGTAAGCAGAGTTCTGGGCTAAACCAGGTAGAATAGATGAGATCAAAGCTAAGGAAATACAGCAAGTAGCTACAGCCTATATACTAGTGAACAACCCTCTGCCCTAGTAATGCCCAACGCCCTGGGTTAGTGGTAAACATGAGTAGAACATAAGTAAAGCAATGTGTAAGTAATGAAAGCTTGATCGCCATGCTGTATACGTGTTGTGAGACTGCTGTGTTTAATATAAGTAAATGAAAAGTGCATGTTGTATCAGTAAGCATGAATAATAGGTCAGGTGACAAGATAAGACAAGATATAGGATAAGGGAGATAGAAGATAAGACAAAAGATAAAAGATAAGACAAGGGACAAGGAGAAAGATAAGATGAAAAAGAAGTGATCGTAACAGAAGCTACCTCCGCAAGAAGAGGCCACAAAGGGTCGTCCTGACAATAACCCGATAGTGGCTTGCCAGTATTGAACACTGTCTCGAATAACTGGAGTTGGGGACGAGATGGCGACTCGATGGTGAATGCCAGTTGATCCAACTCCACCTCCCCATCGGATTCAGGAGCCGGGGAAGGTACCTCTCCCAAAGCGGTGAGGGTGGGTAACAAAGGAGATGGTGTGCATGAAAGAGGTCGAGTAGGGGTAGGAGACATCGCAGTTAGAAGAGTTTGGACTCGTAAAAACTGAGGCGGTGGAAGAAAGGGAGAAGCAAGGACCTGACGGACTTCAACAAGAAAATTTTCAGGTACCACGTAAATGTCAGGTGACTGCCCAGAAAAACGCGCCTAACCATCGCGAGGGCACAAAGGGGTTACAAGGGGGGGTAATGTCATGCCCTGGCTACAACCAGACCAGTCCCAGTACCCACCACATGTTGCCATACGTCCTACCCACCTCTTGTATGTCCTCTGCACCTCCCCAAGGACCACCAGACACCTCCCCAAGTATTCCTGACGCAACTACCCAAACGTCCTTCACCCCGACACGCGTACGAAAACCCTCCTAACCGATAACCCCTTTAAATATTAATCTCGATTACCTTCCTCCCCCCCATTAGCTGCCTCATGCCTCCAGATGTTCTCTTGTTCACTTCCCGTACCTATTTAAGTAACGCCGCAATGTCCTGAAGCCCCAGCTTGGTATATTTTGAACACACACCCTTTTGCATAGGTCCAGTCCCTGTCCCTTTGTACCTGCTAACCATACAGATTTCTCTTTACTCTCTGTTTCACTACCTCTGTTTCTCATTACTCTTGTCTATTGTCTCTCTGATCGTCTATATGATCGAATATACACTTTTACTTCAAGTCTAAGCCTTCCGAGTGAGTCCCCGAGCTCCTTCGAACATTACTAAAGCTCCCCAACACCTACACGCTTTGGTGAGCTACCCTTCCCCAAACCCCCCGGAGCTCCCTAGCTACTTCGTAAGCTTCGGGACCTCGATCTAGGTAACGTCGAAGCTACCCCTCACGTTGAACTACGTACCGCTTCTCCGTTACCACCTCCCCCACTCGAGGATGTCCATCCTCAAGCCCAGCCCCCAGGGACCTACCCTCCCTGGCATATCCCTTCTCGGGAGCTTATACCCTCGAGATCCAGTTATATATACGACCTATTCGATCCTATATTGACGTTCTAGCGAGTACAACTCCTACTACGCAATATTGTACAGTCCCGCACTCTTCCTTAACCTCCCTATGCCTTAGGGACCTCCCTGGACCTCCTAGGAACCCCCTCAAGGGTCATCATCTCGTTGTTCCAGCCACTACTAGGTCATTCCCGTCCTCGGTCACGGTTCTCGTAGCTCCCTTTGAGCTCCAGCCTGCTCTTAGCATGCTACAACATAAACCTCCATATACCAAAACCTACCCTAAGACCTATTTTGACCCAGGTCTTACAGAAACAGGTTTCCACCCTGCTTTTTCACTCCCCTATTGAACGGGACCCTCCAGCTGTAGACGTTAAGGGTGTCCAGAGCATTCTCTCTGAAATGCGACAGTTGCAGCATTTGATCATACCTGGATTCTGGGTTATACCATCCTTCGGTGACCTTTCGCTACCACAGATTCAATATCTAGATTTGATTTCATCTCCGTTGGAAACAGATGGTTTCAGGCCCCCGGAAGCTCTACCAGAACCCTGTCCAGGCAAACACTGTAAACTACGCAATGTTTTCGGCCTAAAATATGCTATAATGGACAAGGTTGATCACGTGAAATTCAAAAAAAAAAATCCCCTGAAATTCCCAAAAATGGAAGTGTAAAGTACTCGAAAAATATAATTTTCGATTTTGCTTTTGGTGCTTCTAAACTACGCTATACCGGACAAGGACTGACCTATTGAGCTTCAATCTACACTATATTTGGACAAGGAAATGGCTGATTTTGGCCTCTAAAATATGCAATTCCGGACAGGGTTTTGGAGGAGCTTCTGGGGGCCTATGGTTTCTCTCCAATAAACGACCAAGAACACCAATTTCCCAACCTCACAAGCTATCGCCTGTTGGACTCATCTTTATTGTCTCTACCGTGGATAACTATGCGTCTTCCTCCAACCAAGGGTGAACGATATGAGTTCCATTTCCCCGGAATCGATATTACAGGTAATGAATATTCCCTCCTGGGTGCGAGTAATTTTGAGAAAAACTTTCTCGGGGAAGGCATGGACTTTGCCTCAGATGATGGTATGGATTCGGATTGGGTGCCCACTTCGGACAATGATACTTCAAGTTCAGAATCAGACCTAGAAGCAAACAGTGAGATCTCTGACGATGAACTGGAGGAATGTAAGTCTCTTCCCAGCTGGTTCGGATAGAGTGGGTAGCCGAGAGTTTTACGAAGATGAAAGATTAGAGTAGGAGTCACCTTGCTTGCAAGGTCTATTGCACTCCAGAAGTTAAGTTGTTTTGTGCAGGCATGTTTTGGTTGTGCTTGGCCTCATGCTTTTGCCAAATGTTTACAAACATCCTGAGCTCTGTGCTTGCTTTGCGGCGCACATAAGGTGCGCTGCATTCTTTCCTCAATACTCAGATTAATCAAACAAATTTCCACAAGGCTTTTGAAGTGTGTATATCCTTGCACCTTATGTGCCTTGTTTTTTTTCACTTGATACTTGAACTAAAATCTACACCTTGACAAAGACACTCAGATGATACTTAGACCACCCTACACTTTTTGCATACATGAATCCTGCATCATTCCCTAGTTCCTGCCATACCAGTTCTACAGTCATGTATCACCATTTGGGATGGTATCATCAAATGGGACAAATGGGATTTTTACTTGAAGTAGTATTATACATGGACTGCTGGCTACATTGAGAGTTGAAGAATTCATGCTGCCCACCATCCTTGACTCTGAGAAGAGAATGCTGAAAGTACTTTCCTCAAGACATCCACCAAGAGGTCTATTTGGGATGGAAATGAATATTATTTGAGCTGCTGTGCCCAAAATAATGAACAAAATTTTCTGAAACTTTGTCCCAGGGTATCTCTTACGTGAATATGTTTGTTGAAAAGCTTTGAATGTATATACAATGAAGGAAACTATGTTTGCGAGCAGTAGAAGAGAGTGGAAAAGAATGCCGGCAAAGTCTGTCACATCACACATTCCAAAAGTGGAAATGATAAGGCCTGATGCACATGATGATTTACTCAAAATGGATTATCAGAGTGAGTTATCAGCATGTTTTGTCACATCCCAAATGGTGATTTTTGTTGAGTATAATCTCAGTTGATAAGAGAAACAACTACTAGTATATCTAAGTACCTGTTGAGTATAATCTATAGTACTTTAGTAAGAAGAATAAAGAAGAAAAAATAAGTAATCTCACCTCAGTTGATAAGAGAAACAACTGAGGGAGTTTATAATTATGTATTGAGTATAAATGGTGATCGAGAAAATAGGAGTAAGTAAGTCGATATCGGAGGCCAGAAAGGAAAATCGCACAGGACAAAGAAGACAAAGCTGAGCATACGGAGTACCAGTCCAACATCCCCCCTACTGTGTATGCTCCAGATTGAGCATCTGAACCATTCGGGCATGTGTAGTCCCCAAAAGAGCTTTTGTGGTAATGTCTGCGACATTCTCGCCACTACGAACTCGAATTACCTTCACACTACCATCTTTCACTCTTTCCTTGATATAATGTTCACGCATATCGATGTGTTTCACAAGTGAGTGATTCCTTGGCTCCTCCGACAGTGATACCGAACCAAAGTTGTTGCCATGAATAAGAGTAGGACCATTGAGTGGAAGATCAATTTCTTGAATAAACAACCGAAGCCAGCACGCTTGCTGACAAGCTTTCGAGAGCCTAATATATTCAGCTTTGACTGTAGATAGTGCCACAGAGCCCTGTCTCTTTGATGCCCAGGAAACAGGAGCACCAGCCATAAAGAATACATAGCCAGCAGTAGATCGACGAGTAACTAGACATGATGCCCAATCACTATCCGAGTAACCTAAAGGTGAAAGCCCGAAACCGAGGCGGTCATCCCCAGGTTTAGGAGCACGATAGGTGATAGAATAATGAATGGTTCCGTGAATATAACCGGCTAGCCACTCGCAAGCTTCCCAATGAATAATACCCGGATTAAGCTGGAAACGAGCGAGGAAATTTGAAGCAAATGCGATGTCAGGCCTCGTGGAGCAAGCCCCCCAGAGTAAAGATCCAATGAATGAACGGTAGGGTTTGTTCGACATGAATTTTCGGTCAAGTTCAGGTATTGGATTCGGAGATTCAGCAATTTTTGCCTTGGGATCTAATGGGGTGCGACGGATATGGACAGTTTCCAACCCAAAGTGTTCCAGCATTCGTTCGAAGTACGACTTTTGGGAAATAGTAATGGATTTGGAGATTGGGTCTTGGAAAATAGTCATTCCTAGGAGAATGCCCGAATTAACTTCACTTGATTCCCATCTCTTTCCTAAGTCTGCAATGGCCTTCTTTTTACCATTTTCTGTCGAGGAAGTGCCATTGACATCGTCACCATACATGGTGGAGAGAGTGTACTCATCGTCAATTTGACGGTAGCGTACGCAGGGATCAGCCTTTGAAGCAATATAACCATCCTCTTCATATCCTTTCCCTAAGGTGTCCTGCTAGTCGTGGCTACCCTGCATAGTCCCATAAATTAACTTGTTGAGTTTACACACCTTGTGTTCTTCACCTTCCTTGACAAATCCTTCAGGCTGCTTTATATATATGTCGTGATTGATAGGAGAGTTCAGGAAAGCAGCCTTGAAGTCGACCTGAAATATAAAAAGTCCAAGGACTGCAATAATCGCAAGGACTATACGGACAGATTCCATACGTGCAACAGCACCGTAGGTCTTGTCGTAATCAACACCTTCTATCTGCATGAAGCCTTGTGCTACATATCGAGCTTTCCGCTTGGCTACCTCCCCATCTTTCGACCATTTAATGGCGTAAACCCACCTCCCTCCAGTAAGATTTGCATTCGGAGGCAGATCCACCAATGTCCAACAGTTTTTATCCATAAGAGTGTCATACTCAGCTTGCATTGGTGCCTTCCAAAGTTCGGGGCAACGCATGGCCTGTTTATACGTATTCGGGACCCACTTATCACTAGATTCAGCAGCAAAAGCAAACGGACTGTTTGCCACCATCGCCAGAGGATTTCCGTCGATTTCGTCTATGCCTCCGGAGTCGTGGGCCGAAGCGAGGTTCCGCTCAAAGGCACTACGTTCTCTTTCAGTAAATTCCTCAGATTGTATTTGACAAGCTGATGGTTCACGCATATGAGTACTACGCCTTGGGCCAGTTTCTGGTTCCTGAACAGGTAATGGTAAGGATTGAGGCAGAGATTGGGTTGCGAATAGTTCTGAAAGACCTTCGTAACTAGGAGTAGAAGGTCCAGTAGGTGTTGAGGGAATGGATGGCTCTGAAATATCAATTTGATTTTCATTAGCCGGAGGACCAGGCACGGCATCCGGAGCCGAACCAACGTCGACATCAACAAACACTTCACCATCAACTTCATCTGGTACCGCGGGTGTAGATCTGCGAGGATCGCCTTCCTCGAATTCAACACTACGAGATTCGTGGAAAGTCCTGGTCTGTGGCAACCAGATCCTATATCCCCTCCTGCCAATATATCCAACAAAACGTCCTTCGACAGCCCGAACTCCAAGCTTCCCATCAGTTTGAATCGCGTCGAGCGTTGCCCAGCATTTGCAACCAAAAGGTCGGAGATGGGAGACATCATGGCATTTCTTCGTATATATCTCGATTGGTATTTCGTCTGGGAACCGAGAAGATGGGATGAAAGCATTCACGTAGCAAAAGGTGAGTGCCGCTTCAGCCCACATCGAAGGAGGAAACCCGGCGTCAACAAGAAATGTCCTGACACCATCTAATACTGTTCTATTCGCTCTTTCAGCTACTCCATTGGCTGAGGAAGACCTGGGTGGTATCATCTCAATGACTATACCATGCTCTCGACAGTAGTCTCTAAACCACCCATTATCAAACTCTCCACCACCATCTATCCGGAATATCAAAACTTTTAGACCCGTTTGCTGCTCTGCCATCGTACGCCAATCATGAATAGCGGTCAAAACTGTTTCTTTCCACTTGTTAGTCAGAAAAGTTGGAGCCTTGACTGAGGAACGACCATCCGTTGCCAGAAACATCCACGTCGCCCCTCCAATGCTCTGGGTTCGAGTTGGACCAAAGAAATCAAGATGTATACATTCGAGAACCTTGGTTTCATGCGTAAGTTTTTCGTCAAATGGTCGGTGAGTTGATTTCCCGAAGATGCAAGGTTCACATTTACCATCCACTTTCTTAGAGGTAATTTGCAGTCCATCGACCAGATTGTGCCTATGCATCTGGAGTATTCAATCCATAGCCGGATGCCCTAGTCTGCGATGCCACATATGTATGTCAACAGGTTTATTATGTGATCTGGCAAAATTCGCAACTGAGGGCATGAAGTGAGCTTAAACCTCATACATCGTTCCCTTTCCTTCGCCCTGCATAACGATACTTCCGTTTGCAGTTTGTACGGTGAGTGATCCCCTACCCCACTCTCCTTTCATTCCTTTGGCATCCAGTGTCCTCAATGAAATTAGGTTGTGGTGAAAGGATAGTGTGTGATAAACCTCACTCAAATGGCATCTTCTTTTTATTCCATCCACGGCTGTCTCAATTTCCACAGTTCCTTTGCCATGAATCTCAAATTCACCTGCTTTTCCGGCAATCGCTGACTTCCCTGCCTTTCCATATAGGTTCTCATATTCAATAAAATCAACCCTTCAAACCCAGAAATGATCACTTGCAGCTGAGTCAAGGAAAGTCTGAGGTATTCGTGGTTTTGAGGCAGCATATAGGAAAGTCTTCTCATTGCGAGCTGAACAAGCAGTATATTCATTGAAGGTTGAGACTGAGTCGGGAATAGAAGAATCTAATATTTCTACGTTGTGCATAACCTCTTTCTTTGCACCATACCCTGTTGATACTGACACACAGTTTCTGCAGGTATGGGCATTAGGGAGTTGGGTAGATGGAATGGGTGTTGACGGCGACGTACACAAATCGAAGAGTTCCATGATTGTATGATTCCCACCATCGCTAGCGTAGTTCGCAGTTTGAGTGACTGAGATTTCGGCTTTCTTAGGTCCTCCCCCTTCATCGCCGCCACCGGGTGCCCAACATTTCTCAATCGCATGAGTACGACGTCGACGAGGAGGGCAGTTAGGGTTTGTACACATTGGGCAATCCTTCTTGGTAGTAGATGCTGCATTTGCCGAGTGGAAAGAAGCCATCTCCTGAGCGATGAGGGCACGGACCTGACTACGCTGTCGGGTATCCTCCTCATCCTCCTTCTTGTTGTCATAGACTTGATGAAGGTGAATAAATGCATCATCACTCGAAATTCCCTTGACGTTGATTAAGAGATCTCTCCACGACTTGGGCATAGATGCAATTACGATAAGACGGAATTGGGAGTCGAGGCAGGAACCGCCTAAATTTCGAAGCTCCCTAAGGTGATTTTTCATTGTCTTTTCATGCTCTTCGATAGTCGTGTTACTGGGATCAAATCGAGCAGACCGGAGTTTGGTATCAGCCTGATGTACGCGCATCTCATCTCGTCTCTCATATTTCTTCTTCAATTCAGCCCAGATGTGGTACGCAGGCTTTTCATGTTCGACGCCTAGTCCGACAGGGTCAACAATGTTGAGATAGATTATGCTGGCGGCCATCCTGTCACGTTGACGCCATTCATGCGGGAAAGGGGTCGAACTGTATACAGGTGTTGATTTGGTTGCAGGAGGATACAGTGTAGATGTGGAGATATAGCCACCCATAGGGGGTCGGTGTCACGAAGCGGCAGAGGCGGAGTGACTAACGGAGCGGGAAAGCGGAGCGACTAAGCAGAACAGTGAGGTGGAGCAACTGGACAAGGCAACAAGGCGGAGCGACTAAGCAGAACGGCAGCAGGCTGGTCCCAGATAATGACAGAGATATATTGAGTATCGTAGTCCTAGGTAATAATAAGTAAGCACATACCTGGTCCCAGATAATGACAGAGAGGTCAAGATAAGGGACCAGGCTGTGGAGGGTTGGCTATATATACATAATCCGGTCTGCGAGAAACAACGATGTAATACTGTACAGTTTAGGAACAAGGAAGGTGGCGGAAGCCAATAGAAGGAGAAGATGGGTCAGGTGGATCAGTAATCGATGGATCAGTAATCGATGGGGGTTTGACAGTGATGGGATGATGTATCGTACAAGTAAAGGCGTCGAGACGGTGAGAAAAGGAAAATGATAGGGGCTGCGTACTTTATGACATTACCCCCCTCCTTATGACCATTGCCCTCGATGGTCAAGGCTTTGCCGCTGTTGGGTGTTTTTTATGAAAGGCCCGAACAATTTTTGGTGCTCGACTGAGGTTGGCTGCGGGTTCCCAAGAGTTGTGCCCTGCGTCGTAACCTTTCCACTTAACCAAATATTCCAACTTCTTCCATCGAACCCGGCTGTCTAAGATCTCCTCTACTTCGTATTCCGGTTCGTCTTCATCCTCTAAGTATACCGGCTCTGGTGGTGTTGGTATTTCGCCATTAATGGAGTTACCTTTCCAGGGGTATAGTTTATCAACATGGAAGACGGGATGGAGGCGATCTAGGGATAGGGGAAGGTCAAGGCGGTAGTCTAAAGGGCCAATTTTCTCCAGAATGCGATAAGGGCCAAGCTGTCGATCTCCTAACTTTTCACTGGAAAGTTGAAGGTTAATGTCCTCTGCACTGAGCCAGACTAGGTCTCCAACTTTAAATTGATGAGCTTTCCGCTTCCCGCGTTCGTATCCCTCCTTCTGTTGTTTCTTTCCTAGGTGTAAGGCAGCTCCGGCATCTTGTCGCGCTTCTCGGAGAATCCGTATACGGTCATCCACAGCTGGAATACCGCTGCGTTGGCCCACTGGGATATTGAACAGGGGAAGATAGCCGTAGGTTAGCTCGAACGGGGACATGCCTAGCGCAGAATGAGTCCGTGAGTTAATCACAAACTCCGCCATGGGGAGGTGCTCTGCCCAGTCGTCTTGTCGTCGTCCTACATAGAGGCGGATGTATTTCTCTACTTCCTGATTTGCTCGTTCGGTTTGGCCATTAGACTGAGGACGGTATCCGGAGGTTAGATCTGATTTAATTCCTAGCCTAGCGAGAAGGGATCGCATGAGTTTAGCTGCAAACTGGGGTCCGCGGTCGGATTTAAAGTGAAGAGGAAGACCATGGAGACGGAAGATCTCTCGGTAGTAAATATCGGCAACGCCTTCGGCTGTGATGGAGCTGGTGCAAGGAATGGCGTGAATTTGTTTTCCATACAGGTCTGTGCAAACCAAGACAGCATCGTAGCCTTGGGAGTTAGGTAGCTGTGTTATCAGGTCAACCCCTACCTCTTCCCATAGACCGGATGGTACATCTAATGGTTGAGTTACGGCCCGTGGGTGTCGCTGGATCTTCTTACGGGCACAAACCTCGCATCCCTCAACGTATTTTTCCACAAAAGAGCGCAACGTAGGCCACCAGAAATGGGTACTGACCAAGTCGAGTGTCCCGTGTAGTCCGGGGTGTCCTGCAGTTGGATGGTCGTGGCATTGACGGAGTACCTCAGTGCGTAGGTCGTCGTTTGCTGGTACGTATACTCGACCTCGGTAGTAGACCAACCCATTGTCTTCTTCCCATTCGGCTATCCCATTGGCCAAGCGCTGTAGTCCGTGCTCTTTGACTGTTTTGAGACCCTCCAATACCTGTGCCTCCCGTTCTGAGGCTTTCCGGATACGATCCTCTAAGGGGTTCTGTAGGATCGAAGCTGCAATTTTTACGAAGTGGCCAGGTTTAAGGACTGTCTGTTGTCGGTTATCATCGCTGTCCGATACATGATGAACTGCCATGCGGGAGAGAGCATCAGCTTGGGTGTTTACTCTGCCAGGGCGGTGGATCATATGAAAGTCAAACCGTGACAGATAGAGGGCCCATCGGGCTTGTCGGCGGGTGAGGTCTTGTGCAGTGCGCCAGAATTCGAGGTTCGAATGGTCCGTAATGATGTCGAATGGTTGAGGGAGTCCTTCTAGAAAGTTCCTCCAATCCTTCAGTGCTTCAATGATAGCAAGCATTTCTCGATCGTAGATTTCGTAGTTCCGTTCCGCTGGCTGCATGGATGCCGATCTGAAGGCTACCGGATGCCATTGGCCATCGTCTTGCTTCTGCATAAGGGCGCCTCCCGTGGCAAAGCCTGATGCGTCTACCTCGATTCGAGTAGGCCTGTCTGGTGTCCATAGAGCAAGGATCGGTGCGGAGATGAAGGCTTCTCGAAGGGTATCAAATGCTTTCTGTCGAGTGTCGGTCCAGGTAAAGCTGGTGTCTTTCTTCGTCAGGTCGTTCAGAGGTCGTGCTATTTTGGCAAAATTCCGGATAAAGCGTCGGTAGAAGTTTGCAAATCCCAAGAACCCTCGTAGTTCCCGAAGGTTAGTAGGGACTGGCCAGTCGCGAACAGCCGCTACTTTTACCGGATCCATTCTCACCTCCCCTTCTGAGATGATGAGTCCGAGGTATTCAATCTGTTGTTGTTCAAATTCGCATTTTTCTGGTCGTAGGTAGAGGTCGTGCTTTTCTAACCGGGTTAATACTTCCCGTACCATTCGTCGGTGTTCCTCGAGATCGTTACTGAAGATAAGGATGTCATCTAGGTAGACTGCCACCTTGCCGGCTGCAATGAGATCAGCAAATATAGCATTCATAAGTGCTTGGAACGTGGCAGGGGAATTTGTGAGACCAAAGAACATGACCTTAGGCTCAAACAAGCCTCGGGTTGTTGCGAACGCGCCTTTCCATTCATGCCCCTTCTTAATCCGTATGTTATTGTAACCCCAGCGGACATCAAACTTCGTGAAGTATTTGGCTCCCTGAAGTCGGCTAATGATGTCAGCAACTAATGGGAGAGGGTATCGGTTCTTCACAGTGTACTCGTTCAGTTTCCGGTAGTCTTGTACGAAACGGAGTTTCCCATCCTTCTTCTTTACGAAGAAGACCGGTGATGAGATTGGTGATTTTGAGGGACGATATAGCCTTTCCGTAGGTTTTCTTCTAGGAAACGATCCAACTCCTCCTGCTCGTTTAGGGACATGGGATAAATCTTGGTACGCATGGTTGCCGGTGCTCCAGGTACGAGATCAATCGCATGGTCCCAAGGTTGGTGGGCAGGTAATCGTTCGGAGGCGGATTCTGAGAAAACCTTCTTGAAATCACGATACTGCTCAGGGACCATTTCTTCGAAGGTTTTAACGGGTTTGTCTCGGTTGGCTTCCTCTGCTAGCTGCTGGGAGTAAGTGAATCCTGCGGCGCACCAGACTTCCTCCGTCTGTTCCTCTAGAATTCCTGCTTTTACCCATGCCCGGCGAGTTTTATGATTGGCTCGAATTCGGTGTATTGGTGGTTCTTCCACCGCTGCTGATTCACTCGGTTCAAGGGTCGCTTCTAGTGGCACCTCAATGTGGGGGTTTTCTGCGGGAGGTTCCAGTTCCGGGAGTTCGAGGATCGGGGTTTCTGTGTGAGTGGCGGCTAGATGAGAGTACAAGATCTCCTCGTCTGGGACTTCTTCTATCGTTACTCGAGGAGGCTTTACTGAAAGTCGTCCTTTCTCCCAATCAATCTCCGGATTTACCTTCCATAGCCAGGGGAGTCCAAGGATGATGTCTTCACCTCCTAGGTTGGTGATCAGAAAGTCCATCCATCGCTCTTGATTATCCACTGTGAGTGCTAGACGTGCAAAATGGGTTATCCGTCCAGCTCGGTTAGGTGTTCCATCGATATTAAAAACGTCGATTGGTTTATGGAGGGGTGCACATCTTACATGGTTCCGGGTGACAAAGTCTTGGTTTAAAAACAGGGCGGTAGCTCCACAGTCTACCATGGCTGCAGTTGTTATACTGTGATTCCTTCCTCTTAGTCTCGCATGAATTCGGAAATGTGGGGAAGTAGAGTTTAATTCCCGGATCGACGATATTGTACATGATGGGTGCGAGTCATACGAGGAAGTAGCGAACATAACAAACTGATTACGGGGTACTCTCGGTGCAGCCGAAGCGGGTACCCTCTTTAAAAACCCTGTTGAAAGCCAGAGGACGAGGAGGACATAGCGTTAGCACGATCAAGTAATTCCCTTATTTGACCAATCTGATTGGAAAAGTCCTGGTTAGGGGGGCTCGGAGTAGCAGCTACGGGTGCAGGAGCAGATGTTGGGGTCGAGGACGCGATTTGGACGGATTCGTTTGGGAATAGGGAGAATGGCGCGGGTCCCGTAGCGGATATCTGTTGGCGTCGAGGTTGCTGGCGTCGGCCTCGGTCTCGTCCGAGTCCCATGAATTTGTCTTGGCAGACTGCTTCCAGATGTCCTCGACGTCCACAGTAGCGGCAGGTAGTTTCTCGGTGTGGGCAGTTTTGCTTGACATGACCTTGGGCACCGCAGCCGAAGCATCGTCCTCGCATGCGAGCTAGGAATGCTTCCCTAGTATTCCCATTACTGGTGTGGGTTGCATCAATGTCCATAGCGTGGGGGTCAGCAGGGGTAGTATGAGCGGTATGCGTGGGAGGGTATCCAGAGTTCCGGCCAGTCATGGTGGGATCGTGCAGGTAGACATCCACCGATATGGCCCGTTTGATTGCCTCCTTCAGAGTCGGAGCAATTCCTTGGGCAATGTTTACGGTGATGAGGTGTTGTCGGATCTCTGGGAGTAATGCAGTGAAGAAACGTTCCCGCAAGTCAATATCAGACATTTCAGTCCGATCTCCGATATCCTTGAACTTCTGAGCGAATTCCGCAACTGTCTGTCCTTTACTTTGCCTGAGATTCTTGATCTCGCTACGGGCTTCCATACCTGGGTCCATTGGTTCAAACCGTTGGCTAAATTCCTTCAGAAACGCCTCCCAATTTCCTCCGAAAGGGGGATTTTCCGCATTGAAATGTAGCAGATGGGGAGTTGCCCAATCTCCGGCACTTTCTGTGAAGAAGCCCAAGGCGGACTTGATGAGTTTTACTTGGCTTTTGGCAAGATCCGGTTGTTCTGACGCCCAATTCTGGAACTGAGCCATGAAGCGACGGGCTTCAGCGCCATCTTTACCCTTGAAAACCTCGGGTTTGTTCATGCTTGACTTAGAGGATGAGCGTTCCTCCATAGCTGTAGCAAGGTTGGCTACTTGTCTGATGAGCTGAGCCATGAGATCCTCCGCAGAGGTGTTTGGGGCAGGCGGGATAGGAGTCGACATGATGGGAGTAGGCAATCGGGGCTGGGGAATCGGCAGGAAGGTTATATTGCTCACAGTGAGTGGCTCTCGGATTGAGTTCGAAAGGGCGTTGGGGCAAGGTTGAGACTGGCAATCGCGCCAAGTATCGTCGTTGTTATGGGCGTGAGCTTGGTCTCTGGGGTCAAGTGCGTGCGGGAGTGCGGAGCAGTCTATACTGGCAACAGGTGTTTCAGAGTCGGGCGGAACTGGGGAAGACGTGGTGTCTATAGACCCTGCAAGGACAACCTTATCGGTAGGCTGTCAGTGCAGTAATGGATCTTGACCTAATGTCACGAAGCGGCAGAGGCGGAGTGACTAACGGAGCGGGAAAGCGGAGCGACTAAGCAGAACGGTGAGGTGGAGCAACTGGACAAGGCAACAAGGCGGAGCGACTAAGCAGAACGGCAGCAGGCTGGTCCCAGATAATGACAGAGATATATTGAGTATCGTAGTCCTAGGTAATAATAAGTAAGCACATACCTGGTCCCAGATAATGACAGAGAGGTCAAGATAAGGGACCAGGCTGTGGAGGGTTGGCTATATATACATAATCCGGTCTGCGAGAAACAACGATGTAATACTGTACAGTTTAGGAACAAGGAAGGTGGCGGAAGCCAATAGAAGGAGAAGATGGGTCAGGTGGATCAGTAATCGATGGATCAGTAATCGATGGGGGTTTGACAGTGATGGGATGATGTATCGTACAAGTAAAGGCGTCGAGACGGTGAGAAAAGGAAAATGATAGGGGCTGCGTACTTTATGACAGTCGGTGTCATGCCCTGACCTACCTCCCATAGCCCCGACCGACTCTGAGGGACCTCCCTCCCTTTACCTTAACTCCCCATGGAACTGCTTCACTCATCCCAGGACCTCCTGGGTCCTCCATAAGCCTCCCCGCCTCAACCCAGCCTCGACAATACACCCCGAGTTCCCATGATACATCATTCCTTAGACCTTCCACCGCAACAAACCCCATTTAGCCCTAATCTCGATCAGTTACCTCACACATACCAGATTCCCCAAATGCTCCCATGTTCACTTCCCGTACCTATTTAAGTAGTACCGCAATGTCCCCAAGCCCCAGCTTGGTATATTTTGAACACACACCCTTTACATAGGTCCAGTCCCTGTCCCTTTGTACCTGCTACCTATACGGAATTCTCTTTACTCTCTGTTTCTCTACCTCTGTTTCTCTCTACTCCTGTCTATTGTCTCTCTGATTGTCTATACGATCGAATATACGCTTTCACTTCAAGTCTAAGCCTTCCGAGTGAGTCTCCGAGCTCCCTCAAACATTACTAAAGCTCCCCAACGCCTACCCGCTTTGGTGAGCTACCCTTCCCCAAACCTTCCAGAGCTCCCTAGCTACTTCGTAAGCTTCGGGACCTCGATCTAGGTAACGTCGAACTACGTACTGCTTCTCCGTTACCACCTCCCACACTCGAGGACGTCCATCCTCAAGCCCAGCTCCCAGGGACCTACCCTTCCTGGCATATCCCTTCTCGAGACCCAGTTGCATATACGACCTACTCGATCCTATATTGACGTTCTAGCGAGTACAACTCCTACTACGCAATATCGTACGGTCCCGCACTCTTCCTTAACCTCCCTACGCCTTAGGGACCTCCCTGGACCTCCTAGGAACCCCCTCAAGGGTCATCACCTCGTCGTTCCAGACACTACTAGGTCATTCCCATCCTCGGTCGTGGTTCTCGTAGCTCCCTTCGAGCTCCAGCCTGCTCCTAGCACGCTACAACATAAACCTCCATATACCAAACCTACCCTAAGACCTATTTTGACTCAGGTCTTACAGTCGGATAATGGTACCATCAAGATATCCTTCGAGTTCCCGAACTTCAATATGCGCGAGGACTTGGTCTTTAAAGATTCGCCAGGTATTCTCGCCGGATAATTGGGATGATTTGGGGAAGCGCGGGATCGACAGTGAGTTAACTGTGGAGGACATAGCTTCGAAGAGATTAGAATTGACTGTATAAAATATATCAGGTTTTTCTGTTAAGCTCGGTTGAGCTCCAGTCTCATAATCTGTTGAGTATAATCTCAGTTGATAAGAGAAACAACTACTAGTATATCTAAGTACCTGTTGAGTATAATCTATAGTACTTTAGTAAGAAGAATAAAGAAGAAAAAATAAGTAATCTCACCTCAGTTGATAAGAGAAACAACTGAGGGAGTTTATAATTATGTATTGAGTATAAATGGTGATCGAGAAAATAGGAGTAAGTAAGTCAATATCGGAGGCCGGAAAGGAAAATCGCACAGGACAAAGAAGACAAAGCTGAGCATATGGAGTACCAGTCCAACAATTTTTGACTGATAACAACTTTCCATACTGATTAGAGCCTGGCATTAATGCACCTTCCCTGAATACCAGAACAAATTGGTAGAAACCTTCCTCCAGTAGCCTAACATCTGCCTAACCCACAGTAAATGCATAATTAAGAATGTAATAGGTCTGTTTACGGTCAAAGAGATTTCATCATCCCAAATGGTGATACATGACTGTAGTATCAATTTAACTGAAATTTATCCTTTCCCAAGCAAGGTGCAGTCCACAACAGTGGAGCCTAGTAAGCAACAACTGAGCAATGTTAATGAAATCCGAGGATTCAGTCGAAAGCGGGTAAATGTTACGTAAACGTTAAGCACTCATTAACAGCTCTGTCATCTTCTACAAATACTTTACTATCATTGTCTTACTTACAACACCAAGGACTACACTACCTTTATGTCGCCAATCGATTCTGAAGCGCTTGTCCAATTCCTCATCGCTCAAACAAGGAGTAATATCTCCTTTCTGATTTCTCAGCACCAAATATCGCCCGTCGCTGGTCGAGAAATCCTCGATAGACTGCCAAATGCTGGTACTAGTATTCCTGACCCTATAATGGCGCTTTCACAGCAAGCTTCTAATATACGGATTTCTGGACCAAGTACTCCGCCTCCAACTTCTTATGGTTCTCGGGATTACAACTCACCCACTCCTCTTGGAACGGTAAAAGCGAAAGCGTTGTGGGGATATAATGAGACTGGAGAGGTGAGTTATGTTATTATCCTGCGTCATGGCATATTCCAAAGATATGATGATTATATAGGATCCTCAAGATCTATCATTCCAATCTGGAGACATCATCGAAATTGTCCAGGAAACAAATAACGATTGGTGGACAGGGAGGTATCGTGGCCGTGAGGGCCTGTTTCCCTCTAACTACGTTGAGAAACTTCCTCCTTCATCGCCTTTGTCACGTCCTCCGCCTCCGCCAGCAGCTCGCAGCAATTCTTCATACACCTCGAACCCGAACTATAACGATGGTCATTACTCAGATTTCAGGCCCCTTGGGTCACCTGCTGCACCTAACCCGACCTATCCGGCCTATCCACCACCAGGAGGCCCCCCTCCTCCTCCAGCTCCAGGTGGGTACGGTCCTCCTCCCCCATCAGGATACTATCAATCGTCGCCTTCACAACCTCCACCTCAAGGATACAATTCATATTCGTATGCGCCTCCGCCTCCTGGTCCAGTTATCGTCTCGGCTTCAGCGCCTCCAGCTCCGGTGGACCAGCCGAAAAAAAATAGGTTTGGCGGGATGGGAAATACAGTGAGTGTGTTGCTAGCTTTTGCGGTGGTTCATAATCTGAATACTTCATCATGAATAGTTGGCCACAGCTGCCGTTGGAGGTCTTGGGTTTGGTGCTGGGTCGGCGATTGGTGCCGATGTGGTAAATTCGATCTTTTGAGCTGATATATTGCTATGCCTCACTATTGTCACTTTTCTACATCATTGTAAAGCTTGAAATATGTTTGGTCTCATTGGTATCGCTTTTTGTATATCTTGGACACGGGTTTGGATATGACTTACACACTTTGATTACACACTTTTCTTTCGAAGAACTCGAAAGCGGATCTATATCGGAGTCGAAAAGGTCGGTGCACACCTCCCATTCTTATTCGCATTGCGTCAGTATCTCGGCAGCCAACCTCATAAAACTGCGAAATATTACTCTCTAAAGCAATGGCTCAAACAACGCTACCAGAGACGCATCGTATTCTACAACTCACCTCGACATCTGAACCTCTTCAGCTCAAAACTGTACCAACACCACAAGCAGGTCCAGGGAGCGCCGTAGTCAAAGTCCTCGCAGCTGGTATTTTATCATACTCCGCAGATATCTACAACGGAAAACGCCAATACCCCTTTCCAAAACCATTGGTACCCGGAAGTAGCGCGATAGGTCGTATAGTCGCGGTCGGTCCAGATGCAACAACTCTCGTTCCAGGTCAACTAGTTTTTCTAGATTGTACGATTCGAGGTCGGGATAATTCAGAAGCGGTTATCCTCTCGGGTATCAGCGAAGGCTTCACTGAAGCTAGCAAGAAGCTCATGCATGGAGAGTGGCGTGACTCGACCTATGCGGAATACACCAAGTTTCCGCTAGAGAATTGCATCCCACTTGACGAGCAGCGCTTGCTTGGTCCTGTAGAAGCCGGTGGACTTGGTTATTGCGTCGAAGATCTCATGCATATCTCCAAGCTAGTGGTACCGTACGGAGGTTTGAACGATATAGGATTAAAACCGGGAGAGACAGTGATCATAGCCCCCGCCACCGGTCCATTTGGAAGTGCTGCCGTACGAGTAGCGTTAGCTATGGGAGCAGGTAGAGTAATTGCTATGGGTCGCAACGAAACAATGCTCCATAAATTGTCTACGCTTGACACCCGTATCTTCACCGTACGCATCACAGGAAATGAAAAAACCGAAACCGACGCGCTGAAGAAACTCGGACCCATCGACGTGTTTTTCGATATCTCTCCTTTTATGGCGGCGAATTCCACGCATTTTAAGAGCGCGATAGCTGCTCTAAGACATAGCGGAAGGATAAGCCTTATGGGAGGAGTATATGCAGATATGTCTTTCCCTTACCTGTCTTTCATGCATAGGAACTTGACGATGAAGGGTACTTGGATGTTTTCGAGGGAGCAAATGTTCGCTTTTGTAAAATTACTTGAATCGGGTTTATTGCCTTTGGGAGAGAAGAATGGGCTGAGTGTAGGAGGGAAGTTTGAGTTGGAGGAATGGGAAGAGGCTTTTGAGAAGGCGAGAGTTGCTGGAGCGGGGGAGGTGGTAGTCATTGTTCCTTGAGTACTTGAGTTGTCTTGCTCGTCCAATTTTCATAGCATGTTATATTGTGACCGCTACTAAAAGGACTCAAGGAAAGGAATAAGCGCCCAAATGTCGGTCCGTTCCTTGCCTCCAATGCTCCATGTCTCTTACCGCAACAGGTAGAAAGCGCAAGATAAGAAACATGAAATATGACTTGGATATACATCCATGCAGAGGATCAACAATCTACATGCAGTTACATGCTATACATAACAACGTAGGCCGCATTGATAGCCTCCGAGCTAGCAACGAAAACAGAGTCTTCGGCTGGAATCTTTGAAGATAGATGGAAAAAAAATTGCAAGTGAGTTATTCACTGTCTTGCTCAAATAATGAATATGGCTTACCTCTTGTCCTGCGTCTACCAGGACATCGCATGCCACCATGACGCGGTAAGGTGATGTTGAGCTCGTCGTGGCTTCTGTATCTGCAAGCTTCGGATTCACGAAGGTGTATATACCAGGCCCAAACCTGTCCTCATTGTGATCCATGAATAAAGAACTACCATTTCCGAGGCGAAAACTTCAAATCAATGAACGAATGAAATCTCACCTTCCTTGCTCATAATCCTCTTCGAATGCAAATGTCTTGAACGAAGACCGCACGACGCTACAGATACCACAACCTTTGCGCTCACAGAGGAACGGACCCTTGGACCCTAGATCGCAAAGCATGAGGGACGCATGGTATGTACGAATCTCGCGAGGGTTCGTCAAGTTTTTACTAGCAGGAGGACATGGAACTCAAGTAAGCTATTTTTTTCTAGTCGATAATTGGAAGAATTTACCGATACGCAGAATAGCGGCTAAGCTGCTCTCGTGGAACTATCACTTGGAACACCTTATCCACAGTCGGTAGTCCTTCGTTTCGTGCGTTCCACTCCGCGATGAAATGTTTACGAACTAGATAATTTTCACGTTCGTATCAGCGACCATTTCTCCTACCAGGATCACGCCCATACACGAATGCGGAGCACTTACCTTCCTGGAATTTACTATCTTTACTCCCCAATTCTTTCAACTGCGCTCCGCCCCTCAACGCCCTATCACATCCTACACAAAGCTTTCTGGCTGATGAACCCCGACTTGGTCTGGCATTGACTGAAACTGGCTGGTCACGACACATATCACATCCCTCGACATGACCCATTTTTACCGCCTCCATCGCATGCTCAGGATCACAGAATCCCTGGAATACTGCATCGTAGTGGCATCCTGCTAACAGGCAAGTCTTGCTTGCTGCGGTGGGTGAGGTGGTGGTGTTTACTGTCAGAGGCATCGACATGGGTGAATTCTGAGCTTTTCTAGATCCTCCTCCAGATGATGGTGGCGATGAAGGTTGGGCTTTACCAGCACAGGTGCGACTACAATAAGGATGCTTCTGTCCTCGCTCCACGAATTTCGGCTTCTTTCCACAGACCTTGATATAATAAAACAAATGATTGAAACACAAGGAAGATGGTACAAGGCAAGTATGTCAGAATAGCAAGAAATGTAACGCGTTTGATCACATACCTCGCACATATCCGAACGTTGTTGTACTTGATGAGAAGGAGAGAGTTGTCCCGTTGTTCCTCTGTCACGACTGCCATGTTGTGCGCTCCAGTTTACGACGTTCCGAACGATAGCTGCCATTATCGGCGAAGAGAGGAATAGTACGAAAAGGATAAACGGAATAATTGAGGATGATCTTTGGCTCAAGTAAGCGATTCGCACCCAGGCTACTAGTATTATGCAGGAGGAAGGAATGAGTCTCGTTCAGGAGGGAAACTGGCAGAGAGGTAAAAAGGTAAGAGAAGGAGCGTGTCTCTTATCAAGGGGGAATACTGTGGTCGACCAGTCCTCGTTGAAGGTGCGTGTTGCATGTTGCAAATTGGTGTTATGAGACCTGCAATGAGTACATCTGACCCTCATCATGCGTCTTGCGCGTGTTCTTGTTATCAAGGACTATTTGTGTCCGATAGCCTCAATGCCAACGAGTGAATATAATACCGCGGAACCAGCGAAATAATCTCAGAAGAATAAGAACACAAACAGAGAAGGACTAAGGGCATTATATCATAGCCTTATACGACTTCCCTTACTGGGGCAAACAGCTTGTCCTAGCCTGAGGTCTCAATGTCGACAAGGTCCTCTGGACAACGATCGCTGGAATTGAGATAGGAGCATAGAATACGTTGAGTAAAGTAAGTACGAATGGAGGTGGTTATTATAGTCCTGAGTCAGAATCAAGCCATAGATATTCGGTGTAGTTACTCTTGATTTGAAGAGTGAATCGAACACCTAAACATTGCCAACCTGTTCGTGATATACTCCACAGTCCAGAATGTCCAAAATATGGTCGTCATGGCCATTCCAGTCCGGGCTCGGGCGAAAAATCTGATTTCTTCCAGTCTCGAGATTTGTAAATCGATGGCCTCCGGAGTCTTCTACTCGATAAAATTTGCCTCTATCAAGCCATCCCAGTGACTCGGAGAAACACTGTTTGATCTTCTCTCCTGAGTCTTCTTGATGGTATTGAATAATACCAATCTGATATGCACTCCTGCATAGACCCAACATTGACAGAGAAGACCTTGAGATTCGGTGCAATTGGCCTGTCATACCCACGGTCAGAGTCGATCATTCCAGCCCGACATCTCTCCAGGAAATTGGCAAGATAATCCAATTGTGAAAGCAATCTGGGGGGTTCACCTGATACTATTGCTCACTGAGAAGTGGGTCATGATAGCAATAAACATGAATGTCATTAGAAAGGCTTGCATACCTTGACTTGAGATATGAAAAATATATTGAGCAGATATCGTAGAAACAAATTGAGCCATATACTTGTGTCAGTAGGAGCAGAAACTGTCATGCAGTGAATTAATTACGGAAGCAGGGTCCAAACATCTGCAAAACCTGGATATTCGGCTAAGCACTGGGATCTGCTGGGATCTGCTCTCAGTGCTTAGCCGAATATCCAGGTTTTGCAGATGAATCAGGAAATCATCAGGAAGTGGGTCACCCATTGGGAACAGACTCCAAAGGTCATCCAATATTCAATTAACCCCAATTCATGCTCAATATAGGTGCATTTAATGCTAGGACTATATATTATGTGTTTGTGTAGACAAGGAGTCGAAGAAAAATATAACCCCCCAAGTGCTTGTGTCAAAAGTTAACCCATCAAGTCTATGCTGAATATGGTCGGCAACCCACTCGAAGTCATTCTATGGAAGGGAAGCATAAAATCAGTATGAAAGATAAGTTTGAGAGATATTGCAACACACTTGAAGCGCTAAGATGACCAAGAAACCCAAACTTCGAAGCACAGAGAATAATACAGTTGGATAGCCCATTGAGGGATTTTCAGTGCGGCGGCCACGGTCCCAAGGTAGCAAAAATTTTTCAAAATTTCCTGGTTAGACATAGGAGGTCTGAGTATTGTATCCATCGTTTGCTCGAAATTTGAGAAGATTCAAGAGCCTCGTTTGGGAGATATGGCGGCTGCTTTTTTGAGGTGCCCGAAAAATGATGAATGTTTTGCCGAGCCATTCTAGGTGACCATGAAAGGACAAAGAGATATCATAAGGAAAGGCAATATGCTTGTTAGGTGTTTCTGAAGCGATATGATGAATTTTGAATTTTGGAACAGGATAGCGGCTGAATGAAGTGTCGATCTCAGCTAGGAGGGGGGAGAGAAATAGGAAAATTATGTAATTCGGCTGACCTCTCCGAACAATTTATCCACTGTTTCTCATTCCACTCCTTGTTTACATTGGATTTGTGCTGAGCGCATTGTTCGATGCTACTTCACATGACATACATCAAAGTTACTGGCCAAGATATGGATTACAGCCTAGAACTACCAAATGACCCACATCCCAGATAGATAGATAGATATGTGACCCACTTCTAGGGGGCCAATAGTACAGGGGATTACCAAAAACAGCGGTGGCTGTGATCTCGTGGGATTTGCGAATATAGATTTGATGAAAATTTTCACCCTATGGCCAGGATAGGATAGTTAAATTATACTGGCGAGGTCCGATTCCCGAACGACCAGTTTACCATACTGTACAATCTCTACTTAGATTACAGTATTGGAACACACAGTATTGCTTCGCTTCGCTCGCAATGATTGGGGTAATTCAAAAAATATTCTCTTCTCGAGCTCTTGAGACTCTGCCAGTGTCTTCTGTGATTGTTCAAAATTTCGTTCTAAGCTCTTATTTTATCCTTCCAACCTGAGAGTAGGATCAATTATTTGCCCAACAGCCCAAAACAATCCATGACTTTGAATCTTAATGGACTGAATTCGAAGTAGAAAGGTTTGGTTGTGGCTAATGCAGAGTTGAAGTAAAAGAGAATGAAGAGGGGTGTTGAATGATATAATCCATATACACTGTGTAGAAAGTTGGGATTGGAGGATCCTTCTGGGGCTTGGTCCTCTCGTTCCGTTCGTGCATTGATCGTGCCTTCCTTGTGTTTTCCTATGGTACTTGGTATTCCTTTTCTCGCGCATAATTTCCTAGTTACCGACTATTCTTCTCGAACTGTTATGGACAAGACTTCTGGGTTTGATCTCATGAATCCCTCTGCACCTTGTCCTCGTCCTCCTTGTACTTCTCCTGTTCAGCGCCGTCGCCAAATTGTAGCTACTTATGAAGAAACTTTGGAATTAAAGAAAACCGTTCTTCTTGAGCTTCGAGGATATGTGCGTGATCACCCACATTTGCTTTTGTCCGATCTAGTACGTCCTATTGATGTTGCTGCGGCGGTGCGTGCAAGGGTTGAGGAACTTTCGGAATTGGAACGTTTGGCTAAGTTGGGTAATGATATTAAGGCCAAATTTGCAGATGTGTTTGGAGACATCCCACACATGGAGGAACTTCCTACGGATATTACATGTAACATCTCACTGAAAGATGCTAATATAACCATGCAGTCCCGTGGATATGCGTCTCCTCGCAAGTATCGTGAAGCTTGGTCTGTCCTGATTGAAAAACATTTGCAAGCGGGTCGGATTCGTCCTTCCTCTTCGCAATATTCCTCGCCTGCCTTTCTTGTCCCCAAATCCGATCCCACTGCGTTACCTCGTTGGGTCAATGATTTCCGGAAGCTGAATGCTAATACAATACCAGACCGACACCCATTACCTCATATTGACAGCATTTTATCGGATTGCGCTAAAGGTAATATATGGGGGAAAATGGACATGACAGATTCCTTTTTCCAGAGTCGTATGGATCCCAGTTCCGTTCCCCTCGTATCCGTTCAGACACCGTTAGGCCAATATGAGTGGCTTGTTATGCCCCAAGGCCTTCGTAATGCACCAGCTATTCAACAATGTAGAGTGACTCAAGCTCTACGTCCATTTATTGGTCGTTTCTGTCATGTATACTTGGATGATATCATTATTTGGTCAAAAGATGAGGCGGAGCATGCTCGCCATGTTGAATTGATTTTGGACGCCCTTCGTAAGGCTAAATTGTTTTGTAATGCGAAGAAGTGCCAGTTTTTCCAGCTCGAAATTGATTTTCTGGGTCATCATATCTCGCGACGCGGGGTCGAAGCCCAACACCACAAATGTGAGGCGATTGTTAACTATCCTAGCCCTTCGTCAGCCTCTGAGGTTCGTCGCTTCCTCGGTATGGTTCGCTTTGTCGCAGGTTATTTGGAAAATTTGGCTGAATACACACGCATACTTACTCCATTGACGAAAAAGGAGTGCGATAAATGTTTCCCTGGGTGGACCTTAGAACATGAGCATGCTTTCATTAACATTAAGACCCTGGTTCTTAGTCGACAATGCCTTACTACTATAGATCATGATAATCCGGAAGACAACCACATTTTCTTGGTCACAGATGCAAGCGATTGGCGACATGGTGCTGTTCTCATGTGGGGCCCTACCCTTGACACCGCGCGCCCTGTTGCCTTTGATTCGGCTCAGTTCTCTGGTCCAGAATTGAATTACCCTGTACATGAGAAAGAGCTACTTGCAATTATACGCTCCTTGAGAAAATGGCGTGCGGATCTGTTGGGGATGCACATTCATGTGCTCACTGATCATCGAACTCTAGAAAATTTCGAAACTCAGAAAGATCTTAGTCGCAGGCAGCTCCGTTGGCAGGAAGAAATGAGTCAGTTCGACTTACAAATCGCGTACATACCTGGGGAAATCAATTGCGCCGCGGATGCCTTGAGTCGCATTAAGGCTGGTGCTTTACCTTCTGATTTCACGCCTACAGACTTATCCACAGGTGCGGCCTGTAATGTAGAAGCATGGAAGTCTAATCCTTTTGTGTGTTCGTCTGTTCTGTCTTTGGCGGCAGATGCTACATTTCTTTCGCATATCAAGGAAGGTTACGTGTCGGATCCGTTTATTAGGAAACTCATTGACGGCGGTTCGCTTGTTCCGGGAATTGAACACAGGGATGGGTTGTGGTTTGTCGAGGGTCGTTTGGTAATTCCTGCTTACCTTACTTTGCATGAAGATCTCTTCCACCTTGCTCATGACACCTGCGGACATTTTGGCGCGGACAAGTCTTATGCTATGCTGGCGGATTCGTACTACTGGCCTCACATGTGCCGAGATCTCTTCAAATTTTATGTGCCTGGTTGTGAGGACTGTCAGAGAAACAAAGGTCGTACTGCAAAGAATGGAAAAGGTCCCTTACATCCATTGCCAGTCCCGGAGAGCCGCTGTGATAGTGTTGCAATGGATTTCATTGGTCCCCTCCCTCTTGACCAGGGGTTTGACTGCATCTTGACAATGACTGACCGGCTCAGGTCAGATCTCAAAATCATACCGACTAATGTTGACATTAGTGCGCCCGTGTTAGCCCGTTTGGTTTTCGATCATTGGTATTGTGACAACGGATTGCCTTCAGAATGGGTGTCGGACCGTGATAAACTCTTTGTGTCGGAATTCTGGTCAGTCTTGAACAAGCTATCTGGTGTGAAAATTAAAATGTCTTCCTCTTTTCATCCGGAGACTGACAGGTCCAGCGAGCGGTCTAACAAAACTGTCAACCAGGCAATCAGATTTATGTTGAGCGGAATCAGATTGGTTGGGTCAACGCATTGCCAAAAATTCGTTTTGATATAATGAATTCCGTTAATGCGTCCACTGGGTTATCAATGTTCCAGCTTCGGTATGGTCGCGCACCTCGTGTCCTTCCTCCCCTTGTGTCTCTGGAGGTATTGGATATTCCTGATCCCTCAGAGAATGCTTCTGACGCGCATTCGTTCCTTGCCGGAATTGCTGACACCGTTCGAGAAGCCCGGGATAATTTGACTCTGGCTAAGGTTGTACAGGCATATCAAGCTGACAAGAGCCGCGGACCCTGTGAGCTTTTCGAGGCTGGTGAATGGGTGATGCTGTCTACGTGGCACAGAAGAGAAATTTTCAAAAAGTCGGGGGAAAAGCGTGTGGCGAAATTCTTCCCGCGTTTCAATGGTCCTTATGAGGTTATCAAGGCATACCCGGAAACTTCGCATTACACGCTGGATATGCCCAACCATCCTAACGCCTTCCCTTCGTTTTATGTTGATCAACTAAAGCGTTACGTGCACAACAAGGCGGACTTGTTCCCAGGCCGCGAACGCAAAATTCCGGAGCCGACCATTGTGGATGGTTTCGAAGAATTTGAAATAGAACGAATATTGGATTCACGAAGACGTGGGCGCGGTTGGCAGTTTCTTGTTCGTTGGGTTGACCAAGGTCCTTCTGAAGATCGTTGGCTGTCGTACACCTCCTTGCATAATTGCGAGGCTCTTGATCATTGGGTTCGCAATGGCGGCGATGGACCACCTGTTGAATGCGGCTATGCTGTTCACATGCCACTATTATGATCATGTGTTATAATATGTCATATGTAGTCATATCTAGTTATTTACTATATGCGGATTCCTCAGTACTTCCTTATGTAATACTGTCATACAGTTATGTATATAAACAGGCCATATCCTGTACTGGAATCCAACTCGCTTCTCTCTTACTTTTATTGCCTCACTGAGACACTAAGCTCTACTACCAGGTATGGTACTGGAGAGTGTTCCCACTACGCACTCCTTGCCTGCTCAACAGGTTATGGGCCCCAGATGAACGCTTTGCTGAGCTCTAAGCTCGCAGCGCTCTCTGGCCTACTGTTGTCATTGACGCATCTATTTGATTGCTGTCTCTGACACAGACCTTTACCTGGAACGTCGCCTCTGGTGCTGAAGTCAATATCGCACTTAACAGTGCTGATTATGACATCACCCAAGAGTGCTTGACACTGTAGATGACAGCTTGCTAGACATATGTCGCAGCTTGTCACTACTGGCAATAACATTCATGACATTTTGTTTCCATCTGTTGTCATTGAGCGTTTATGAATTGCATGCTGACATTTTCTGTTGATTTTATCCAGATCGCAATGTCCTCTGCACTGTTTACCGCTGTTACCACCACCCTCAAAGGTGATAACTACGACACCTGGGCCTCCGAAATGGAAGCCTTCCTTCAGGCTACAGGGCTTGAATCAGCAATTACGACTGACCAACCCAGTGAACCATCTCCACTTGTTGCTGCAAACGCCGCCAGTGTTGAAGCCTGGAAGAACTATGAGGTTGTTTTCAAAGCCTGGAAGGAGATCGACACCAAGGCTATTGGTAACATTCGCCTCCGTATCTCTCCCTCCATCCGCATCCTTGCCAAGGAATACAGCGACACAGCTAAGAAGCTTTGGAACTATCTAGCCAAGACTTACAATGTCAAGAGTCTGGGCGCAGTCTTTAATGACTTTGCTGCCGCTATGGCTATTAAAATTCCATACAAGCAAAATCCGCTGTCCTCTATGATGGAGATTGGCATGTACTTCACCCGTATGGATGAAGCTGGCATTGGTCTTGCTGACCACCTCGAAGCTTTGATTCTTTTATCTAAGCTCCCATCACGTTACTCTGTCGTTATCCAAACCATGTCTCAGCTTGAAACTGCAGAGCTCAAGAAATTGACCTTTGCTAAAGTTCGTATCGCAGTTATGAATGCTTTCAGCGGAGACACCATTGGCAACTCCCAACCGCAGAACGCAAACAAGTTTTCGAATGTTCATCGCAAAGGAAACGATCCCAAGTTCTCCCAACAGCAGCATGGTAACGGTAGTAACCAGCAGCAGAAGGGACAGAATGGGAACGATGACAACAAGAAGAAGCGTAAGCGTGGCAGTGGAAAGAACAAGAAGGCTAAGAAGAATGCAAACGCTGCCCAAGCTGATGCAGACTCTATGGACTTCAGTCCGATTGGCAGTACTGTTGACTTTGGTCCGGTACGTACTGATCTTACTCCTTCTGTTCAAGATGTGCGCAAGCACTCCATCCATCCTCCTTACAACCCTCCTCCTAATGCTACGTCCCTTCATCTTCATAAGAAGACAAGGACGGCCATCAAACGTGCCCGTGACATTGGCATCCGTGTGACTGCCGAAGTCATTCGCACCCTTGAGCCAGCTGGGCATATTTCGGAGTTGGACAGTGATGATGAACTTGATCCTCCAACAAAGCGCACTCGTGCAATGTCTCCTGTGGATGATGTTGAGAATGGCAGTAAGGCTCCTACGCCGCCTCCTCCATCTCCTCCTATGGACTTTGAGGTCCCAGGAACTGCCTCTTTCGACCCTGATGAGTTGATGAACTTCGACTTGGATCGTGAAATTTTGGCAATCACTGGATTCATGGACACCATGGGGTCAGTACCCTCCTCTGATCTTGACCATATGGGATATACTAACGCACCTTCATCGGTTGCAGTGGCGAAGACATGCAAGTCAGCCTTTGAGCCTGATCTCTTGTCCCGTTTGTATAATTACCGTATCGATGCCAAGTATATATCCAATGAACATTTTTGTGTACATGACGTTTCATACTCTGTGTGCAAGAAGTGTAAGGGTAAACAGAGAAATCAACCTAAATGGTGGATGAACGACTCTGGTTGTTCTGAACACACTACCTTTGACTTGAGTGACTTCATTGAGTATGAAGACCTTGAGGAAAAAGTGCTCATAGCAACTGCAACCACAACTGCCTACATTACTGGCGTTGGGACTGTCTTGATAAATTTCAAGGATGTTAGAGGTCACATGCATTCGGCACGAATCGCTCCAGTATTCTATATGAAGGAGTTGAGTCATTGCCTTATAGCACAAGGACGCTTCCTACAAGATGGCAAAACTGTTCGCGGCAACGCAGACAAAGTTGACTTCTGGGACAAAGACAGTTTATTCCTGTCATTTGAACCACGAACTCACAGCGATACAATCTACATTCTCAAAGATTATTCGCCACAGCCTATGGCTGTAAACCTAGTGATCCACTCAGTGGACTACACTACCATGCATCGTCGCATGGGTCATCCATCGCGCGAAGCACTCACTCAACTGAGGAAACATGCAGAAGGTGTTCCCACCTTTAGCATTCCCCATGAGGAAGATCTATGTGAAGGTTGTGCCAAAGGAAAGATGACTTTACGTCCATTTCCGCCAACTAATCGTCGGGCATCACGTCCCTTCGAGATTATTCACTCAGACCTCAAAGAATGGCCTACCATTTCGTACCACAAGTACAAGTATACGATCTTCTTCATAGATGACTATACTTCGCATGGGTTCTACTGCCACTTAAAAAAGAAGAGCGGAGCTCTTCCGGTGATAAAGCAATTCATTGCCACAGTCAAAAATCTATACGAGACTAACGTCAAGGAATGGATGTCTGATGGTGGCGGAGAATTTAGATCCAATGCACTTGATGAGTTCTTTAAGAACGAAGGTATCAAAGCACAATGGTCATCTCCTCATATCCACCAGCAGAATGGAAGAGCCGAAAGGTTTATCCAGACTATTATTGAGAAAAGTGAACCACAGCGCTTTCAAGCCTGTATTCCTGATTCCTGGTGGGAATTCTCTGTTGCACACGCTGTGCATGTGTATAACCGCACTCCTATGTGTCGTCACAAATGGAAGACACCATATGAGATTTTGTACAACAAAGTTCCGCGCATAGATCACTTGCGTGTCTTTGGCTGTGGCGCGTATGTCTATCTTCATGAAGAAATACGGACAAACAAACAATCGCCTAGGTCAGAACTAATGACATATCTCGGAGTTTCTGACGGTGGACACGGAAATATCTACATGCGGTCGAACAATGCCATGTTCACTGCTACGCACGCTGTGTTTGACGAGAAATTATTTCCTCGTTGTAAATCCTCAGAGCGTCATCGCTCTACGCGACTACCAGATCGCAACCCAGATCCTAAAGATCCTATTCCTCCACCTGGTGATGATGATGTTCCCATCTTTCATCAACCTACCACTCCCCAAATGAGACAGGATCCGGAGCAAGACGTTGCACCGCCTGTGCCAGCTGAACAGTCAGCACAAGATCCTAGTCCACCGCCACAACCCCGGAATGAACAACCTCCTGCTCAAGAACAGTTGAGACGTTCAGGTCGTGTGCGGAGACCACCTACTCGTCTTACCGGTGATCCTAGAAGCAGCACTAAGCTTCCTACGGAACAACAGGTAGAGAGACCAAAGAGGGATATTCAGAGACGCGCACCACAGCCAGGTAGCTCCTCGGCTGAGCAAGAACGTCCTGAGCCAGAACAGGTTCCCGGACCTAGTACTGAGCATCCTACTCCTGAAAATGGAGAACAACCCTCTGTCACTCCCGGTGACGAAGCTAATACCCTGATCAGACTATGTCGGGAAGGGGGAGCTGAATTAATATATTTTCTCATGGCTAAGGCCGTTCCCTTTGAGGGGGAGCTGAAAAGCTCTGAGAACGTCCGTGAATGGACTTACAAGGACATTACTCGCCTACCTAAGGCTGAGCGTGAGGAATGGCTTAAGGCCTGCCAAGAAGAGCTTGAAGCGCTCAAACGGCGTGGTACTTTTGAACTCATGGATCGTCCAGCAGACCGAAAGGTCATTAAGAACCGCTGGGTCTTCGACATCAAATCTGATGGTCGTAAGAAGGCACGCCTTGTTGTCAAAGGGTTCTCACAAATTGAAGGTCTTGATTATGACCAAGTCTTCTCTCCTGTAGTACGGTTTGAGACTGTTAGACTGTTGCTCGCCTTGACTGCGCTGAACAACTGGTATCTCACTGGACTCGATGTTCGAAATGCCTATCTATATGGCGTCTTACATGAGACTATCTACATGGAACAGCCTGAAGGTTTTCGAATCAAAGGCAAAGAGGATAAAGTCCTCTTACTGCGCAAAGCTCTGTATGGACTGAAACAAGCAGGTCTTGTCTGGTGGCGAACACTGGACTCATACATGAAAACACTCGGCTTCAAACGCCTGAGCTCTGATGCAGGTATTTTTATCCGACGAGGAAAAGATGGCTCTCTAGTCATCGCCATCATCTACATTGATGACGCACTCTTCGCTGGACCTGACAAGAAACTCGTAGATTCCCTTAAAGGGAAATTCATGTCACACTGGGAATGCAGAGATCTTGGTGAAGCCAAAGAATTCCTTCGCATGCGGATTAATCGTCATGGCAAAAAGATCTATATTGATCAATGCGCCTACCTTGACAAAGTCCTTAAGCGTTGCGGTATGGAAAATGCTAAAATGGCTGATACACCACTTCCTGCAGGGTTCCAACCTGAACCCACCATAGGCCAATCGAATTCTGCTCTTCGTAGCAAGTTTCAAATGGTTATTGGTTCCCTTCTCTACCTTATGTTGGGTACACGTCCCGACATCTCCTTTGCTGTTACCAAGCTTGCACAACATGCAGCTAACCCATCTCAAGAGCACCTTAACAAGGCACTCTATATTTGCCGCTACCTCCTAGGTACTAGATCATATGCACTTTGCTATGATGGTGAATCGGGTATCAGTCTCAGCGCTTGGACTGATTCGGATTGGGCTTCCGATCCCTATACACGCCGGTCACAGACTGGATTTTTCATGAAGCTTGCCAATGGCATCTTCTCTTGGACCAGCCATGCGCAGAAGACAATTGCTCACTCGTCTACAGAGGCTGAGTATATGGCATTGTCTGATTGCAGCCGTCAAGTGGTTTGGATCCGTAATCTACTTGAAGAACTAGGCTATAAACTTGACGCTATTCCTATTGCTGGAGACAATCAAGGATCCATTTTCATGGCATCAAATCCTGTCACTAGCAAGCACTCGAAACACATTGACATCCGGTATCATTATATCCGTGAAGTTGTCGAACGTGGCCTTGTGCAAGTATTCTTCGTAGATGGCAGTAACAACCCTGCAGATCTTTTCACAAAGAATCTTGGGCGTATCAAATTTGAGCTATTCCGCTCAATGCTTGGACTTGAGTTCTACTCGTCCACCAATCCTTAGGCTGTCTGTCCTGTCTGACGCCTACCGCTATTGCTTTGAGCAAAGTACTGTGCTGCTTAGCAAGGGGGTGTGTTGAACGCAGCTATGCTGTTCACATGCCACTATTATGATCATGTGTTATAATATGTCATATGTAGTCATATCTAGTTATTTACTATATGCGGATTCCTCAGTACTTCCTTATGTAATACTGTCATACAGTTATGTATATAAACAGGCCATATCCTGTACTGGAATCCAACTCGCTTCTCTCTTACTTTTATTGCCTCACTGAGACACTAAGCTCTACTACCAGGTATGGTACTGGAGAGTGTTCCCACTACGCACTCCTTGCCTGCTCAACACCACCGAGTCTGTTAAATTCAGTGGATTTGTAACTACACTTTCCTTTCATATCCTGTCTTGTTTTTGTTTTCTCCCTTTTTTTTTTTTTCCTTCCCCTTCTGCCTCTTACATATTTACTTATTCTCCCTTAAACATACTTACTTATTCTCCCTTAAACCCTGCTTTGTTTCTAACTGGGTGGGGGTGTAAATGTTAGAATATAGTCACGTTATATTCAGCAGCAATGGCAGTAAGAGATAGAGTGCACACAGCACTGTAGTTGATCACACAGATCAGACGATGAAGGAGTAGAGAGAACTGCTTATTCGACAAGACGAATACTACAGGTTTATATACAAGTCCAAGGTAGACGATGTCATGTTACAGCTAAACATAGCGAGAGAGAAAGGAAGTACAATACGATGTATCCTACTGGTAGTCCTATAGTAATAGTACACGATGGTGGGATTGATAACACGGCGGTGAGACTGATAACACGATAGTGAGATAGTGGTTTGTAACAAGAGAACAATGTTCCATAGATGGTATGTGAGTCATCAAATGTTAACACTCCCCCTCAAAACTTTGTTAGTCCCATGGACGCAGCGAAGTGTTTGGCCTTAAGAGATGGGAGCGCCTTTGTAAAGATGTCTGCAGTCATGTCCTCCGTAGGGCAGTAAACAAGGCGGATCTTTCCTTCTTCGATGACATATCGGATGAAGTGGTATCGGATATCAATGTGTTTGGTTCGGGCATGGAAGCGATCATCTTTAGCAAGAGCGATGGCGGATTGGTTGTCGGCGTTGAGAATGATTGGTTTTGTGATAGGGCCAAATAGTTCCGATAAGAGATTCCTAAACCAAATTGCTTCCTTGGCAGCGTGAGTTAAAGCAATATACTCAGCTTCCGTGGTTGATAATGAGATGGTATCTTGTCGCTTGGATGACCATGACACTGCTCCTCCATTGAGCATGAAAACGTATCCTGAGATAGCATGTCTATCCTCCTGGGACATTCCGTCAGCGTCCGTGTATCCTTCGATTTCTGCTTGTGTTCCTCCGAATGTGAGCCATAGGTCTCGGGTGTATTTGAGATATGCATAAACACGCTTTACAGCATTCCAGTGAGTAATTCCGGGGTTCTGCAAAAACTTTGCCAGTATGCCGACTGCATAAGTGATGTCGGGTCGAGTTGCTACTGATAAGTATTGTAGGGCGCCAACAGCTTCTCTGTAGGGCTTGTCGCGCATGTATGTGATATCCTCGACGGTAGTTGGCATCTGGTCCTTGGTAAGATGTATGTGTGGATCGAATGGGATGGAAAGGGGTTTGATATCTGCAAATCCATATCGAGATAGGATCGCGTCAATATATGCTCTTTGGGATAAGTGAATGGACCGTGTATGTAGAGATCGGCGGATCTCAATCCCTAGTAACCAGTGAATCTCTCCAGAATCGACAACTTCGATCTGGTCCCTGATCTTCTTCTTTAGAGTGTCCATTACAGCCATGGTCTTGGTAAGCATAGTCATATCATCGACGTGGATGAATATGATACAAAAAGGGTCAGTTCGATAGAATACGGCATGATCGAAATTTGACCTGGTGAGACCGACTGATGTCATGATCTCCCTGAATCTCATGTACCAACGGCGACCAGCTTGTTTAAGTCCATAGAGGGCGAGCTTGAGTTTAAGCACTTGTCCTGCTTTAACTTCAATGTCGACACCTGGTGGTGCCTTCATGTAGATTTGTTCATTGTCGTCCAGTTTACCATATAGATATGCCGATTTGACATCCATCTGGTGAATGAACATGTTCTGTTCGGCTCCTGTGCTGAGGATGGCTCGAGCTGCTGCTAGCTTTGTGACTGATGCGAACGTTTCATCTGGGAAGTAGTCAACGTCTGGTATCTGGTTAAAACCTCGTACCACTAGTCTGGCTCTGTGGCCTGTGACTTTTCCTTGTTCGTCTCGCTTGGTCCTGAATACCCATTTCGATGTGAGGATGTTGGCATTATCAGGTGGAATGACAATATCATATGTTCCGCGCTGTTGTAATCTCCGGATTTCCTCATTCATGGCTTCCCGCCATTGAGACCAATCGGGACGTCGCATTGCTTCTGCAACTGATGTGGGGTCAGCGATGATTTCACCTGTTACTTGACCAAGTGATGCTGTAAGATGCCTGAGCTCTCGGTTTGGCTCTCCAAGTCCATTGATGATGTCCTGGATTTTCTTGGTCGGCTTCCTGACACGTTTTCCTGTGATTATATCTGGGTTGATGGGTTCGGCAATTTCCTCCGGTACTGGTATGATAGGCTGTTCCGACTCGGTGATCGATGTTTCCAGATTTCCCAAATCCTGATCCTCCCCCTCAACGGGTTGGATCTGCCTATCAGAGAATTGCACATTACGTTCAGTTGAGACTGTGTGGCGATCTGGCCAATAGATGAAGTAACCATTGGACTCTGGCTCAATGCCTACCCATCGTCCTTCCTGTGCTTGAGGGTCAAGCTTCCCAGGCTCCTTTTCACGTTTAACATAGACCGTGCTTCCAAAGATGTGGAAGTTGGAGATGTCGGGAATTGTGCCAAATCGTTTTTCCCATGGAGAAATCATACCATTTGCCTTCTTTGGTGTCCTGTTCCATACATATACTGTGTAGCCCATCATGAATCCCCAAAGCCATTTCGGTAATCCAGATGATATCATGAGGCTGCGTACTCCATTGAGTAGCGTCCTGTGGCTGCGTTCCGCACTAAGAAATTCTCCCCCTCGATCAGAATGGAGTTTCTTGACCGTTACGCCATATTGAGTTTGGAGACCGGTTTGGAGTATTACGTATTGAGCGAAAGCCTCATCTTTGCCCTTCATTAATGGTTCCTCCAACCAACTGGTGGCTTCGTCGATGACTGTCAATGCGTAGACGTAATGATTTAGCGTCTGCACAGAAGCTGGTCCCCATACATCCATGTGAAATACATCACCGAATTTCTCCGCTCTCGGGGATGTTCGAATTTTGGAGATTGGAGATCTGGCAGCTTTAGCAAGCATGCAAGTCCGGCATTCGGGTTCTTCCATCTGCTTAGGATCTAACTTGATCCCGTGAACCTGGTTTGATTTGAACATATGCTTGACATAAGCATAGTTCTGGTGGCCAGCGATGCAGTGTGCTTCATAAAGCGAAACCATCCTGGTCGCCTTCCCGGCATAGGCATATTCTGTGCTCGGAATCTGGTAGAGACCATTTGTCTTGGGAACGATTCCAATCGTCTCCCCCTGTCTATTGATGATCTTAAGAGTTCCATCTTTAATTACCATCACATATCCTGCATCGTCGAGTTTACCCAATGATACAAGTGTGTTAGGTGTGTTGGGGCATAGGAGAGTGTTTTGGAGTGTAAGCGATTTCGAAATTCCTTCCTCGTTGATTGGAAGATCGATCTGAAGATTTCCGGCAGTGTTGGATGTGAAGGTCTCTGCGTTAGCTGCCTGGATAATTCGGGTAGGGACACTCCGCGTGTTGCGAAGTTTGTCCTGAAGTGGAGTCATGTGGGATGAGCATCCTGAGTCAAACAGAATTGCTCCGCTGCTGTGAGATGCTACGAAAGCTGTCTCGTAACTACTAGCAATTTCGGAGAAATTAAATATTTCCTGTGACGTAGTTGTGGTAACTTCCACGGCTGCCCACGATGACTCGGGTACTTCCTCAATGGTGGCTGAGGATCCCACTTCTTTATTCTTTGATCTCCAACTATTACTGCTGCTTCCAGACGGTTGGGTTTTCTCCTTCTTCTGAGAACTGTCTTGGGCTTCGTTGGCCTGTTGTCGCTTCGGTGAACTGCATTTATTAGCGAAATGCCCTTTTCCACCGCAATTGTAGCACGTGGAATTGTTCGAGTTTGGTCGATTTTGACCTCCTCCTCTATTACCATTTCCTCTGCCCCTGGACTGGCCTCTGAAGTTTCCACGATTTCGGTTAAATCCACCCCTGCCGCGGTTGGAATTTCCACCGGCATAGTTTGCAGATTCCTTCTTTCCAGACTGTCCTCGGGTATGACCAGATGCTTCAGCACGTATCGTCGAAACTAGCTCCCTTGTGGTCAGCGGGACTGAAGTCCTTGCTGCAACCACTACCAATGCGTTAATCGTTGGTTTGAATATGTTTGGGATGGAAGCAATGATCGTGTTATTGAACATTTCCTCGGGAATGGTGATTTTCCGCGCCTCCAAACTGTCCCTGATTTCCAACAATTTATCCAAATGCTCATTAACCTTTGATGGTTCATGGCAGTGCATGGAATGAAGCTGTTGTTGTAAGTGCGCTTCAGTGAGAGCACTTTTCGAATCAAAATCACTCAGCAGATTTTTCCATAGATCAAACACGTTTTCGTAATTCTTGTATCGCCTATAGATCTGGTCTGATAGGCGGCCCACAATGGCATTTAATAAATTTCCATCGTCGTCTTTCTTGGCTTCCCATGCTTCAGTGTTATCTTTTGGATTAGATGTGAGGTGATCTGAAAATCCAATTGATCGGGTGGCTAGCTCCACTCGATTCTTCCACGTGTCCCAGTTAGATCCATCACTTTTAAGCGTAGATACCTTGTCAAAGGCTTTGAATACTTTAGACATATTGTCGTCGTCGTCGTCACTTTCTGGATCTGATACTTCTGCTCCTGGATCTGGGTCTTCCGGATCTGGTGGAGGTGGTGAAGATCTTGGTAGTGAAGATATTGGTGATGAGGGTCGGTCTAGTACTGGGCTAGGTGGTGGTGGGAATACAGGATATTCTGGTTCTGGAGCTGGTGCTGCTTCTGGCGTACCCTCTGGTTTCTGGGATGATGATGATGCGACCTGCTCTGGGGGTGCTCCTCGTCCAAGTATAAGGTCTTCTTGCTTTCTGTCGATAAGTCTAGCAAAGCTGGGGATATAACCAGTTGTTATTTTGTCGTATCTATTCGGGCAAGGTTGATCTTTGCAAACTCTGTATTTGCTGCCGTCGGGATCGTGATACCGATCCTTGACGTCGTCTTTATCGAAGATATGCTCCCTATGAGCACAAGCTGCAGTTGGCTTGGTTGGACGGTTATCGGCTTTGCGAGGAGGGTTAGTCCTTAATGACATAAATCAATGTATGCACCGTATTTCTTGTTTATTTAGGTTAGGGCGGGGCCCATAACCTGTTAGAATATAGTCACGTTATATTCAGCAGCAATGGCAGTAAGAGATAGAGTGCACACAGCACTGTAGTTGATCACACAGATCAGACGATGAAGGAGTAGAGAGAACTGCTTATTCGACAAGACGAATACTACAGGTTTATATACAAGTCCAAGGTAGACGATGTCATGTTACAGCTAAACATAGCGAGAGAGAAAGGAAGTACAATACGATGTATCCTACTGGTAGTCCTATAGTAATAGTACACGATGGTGGGATTGATAACACGGCGGTGAGACTGATAACACGATAGTGAGATAGTGGTTTGTAACAAGAGAACAATGTTCCATAGATGGTATGTGAGTCATCAAATGTTAACAGTAAACGTACCGCTTACTTACATGCATACAGTCACATTTGTGACATCACACTATATAGGCTTTCTGTCCACTTAGATACGAGTAGAGCTCTTACCACCATCTCCTCTTAGGTCCTAGACTACTCTCGAGTGTATATCTCCTTCTCTTTTCCTCTCTTCACCAATCATATTTGGTTCATAGTACTTGGCCCTTGTGTGAGTTCCATCTTAGTGTTCCCGCCATCACGGCGGGTTTCCAACCACAGGTGATACTTGTCCCGTGGGTTCAGTGACCAAGCGGAATAGCGACATCCGTCTGGTATCATCAGGGAGCTTGGTAGAATAGCATGTCCAAGAATGACATGTGGTGGTCTCCTAGTATGAATCTTGCGCATGAAAAGGTATCCGGTGACAGAATGTGCACTAGTTGAAATGAGGAATGAGATACAGCATAGGATCTTTTGACAAATTGCCTGGTATCGGTGATGAGAACGAGTTAGAATAAGTTCTTCGCAATGTCTGTTTTCTGCAACGATCAATGTCATCCCGACATGCGGTTGAATGCAAAAGGATAACCTCATGTTGGCTGGCATTCGCACAGGGAGGGCATTCATGCCCGCCTACGTGCGCCGGACCGTGAGACTGTTTTGCTACGTTTGTTCACCCACATCCATCTTCGAAGTTCTTCGGTAAGGTTTGACCTGAGTTGACGGGTGATATATAATTATAAGCTGGTGAATATCTGCTTGTCTTTCCTTTGCTCTTTGGATTCGCTCACTTTTATAATATCTAGGCTACCCCTGATCTCAATCTATCAGCGTCGCAGTAACTTTGCAGCCGGATATTCTCTTACTATCCGTCAACAATGCTCCAAAGCCCAACAACTTCAAGCTGGACGCGGGTATCACCTTTGGAGGTGCTGATAACTCGTGCTTGTGATCCATCATTGCATGAACCAAATTATGCAGCCCACATTGAAGTGGCAGAGTACATCAATAACAAGAAAGCCAATACGTGCGTATCCAATTATTTGCTAACGGCCTTAACTGATTAACACTCCGATTGTAGTCCTCGAGAAGCAGCGATGACCATCGCACGTTTAGCCAACAACAGGAACCCTCACATCTCTATGCTCGCTCTTTCTTTGCTAGATACCTTGGTGCAGTCATGCGGATACCCTTTTCATCTCCAAATATCCACGAAGGAGTTCCTCAACGAACTCGTACGCCGATTTCCTGAGCGTCCTCCTCCTTATCCGAATGCTATCATGTCACGGATCCTCGAGCTTATAAACACTTGGAAGGAGGGAATCTGTGTAGACAGCAGGTGGAAGGAAGACTTGAGTAATATAAGGGATATGCATCGGCTGTTGACTTTCAAAGGATATCGATTTCGAGATTTTGCTAGGCCGAGTCAGTCACAGCCGACTGCTGCGAACGCGAATCTCAAGTCGGCGGTCGAACTAGAGGAGGAAGATCGTGCAGCACAATCTGCGAAACTGCAAGAACTTATCAGGCGAGGAACACCCCGGGATCTCGCTGCTGCACAAGAGCTCATGAAATCTCTTGCTGGTGCCGACCCTGAAGCCAAACCGGATTATAAAACGCAAGCGTTGCATGAGATCAACAAGCTGGAATCCAAGGTCGTTTTGATGAATGAGATGCTCGATAACGTCGATATGGAAAGAGGCGAAAAGTTTGTTGAAGGTGATGCGTACGATCAGGTTGCGGAGATCTTGAGAGCTGCGAGGCCGAAATTGCAAAAATGGGCGAGCGAAGTGGATGTAGAAAGTCATGATTCCGAATCATTAGGTGGATGGTACCTTATATATCTTTGTAAGGCTATGTTTCTCATCGTCACTATCACAGATACGTTCCTACAAATGAACGACCAAATCAACACCGTTCTCAACCGTTATGAGGCGTTCAAAAAGGGCGATTACAGCTTCGCGGCAAACCCTATCCCCGCTGAACTATCCAATGCCGGTTCTGCTTCCGCTGGTACAGGACTATCTCTGATTGATTTCGATGACTCGACAAACGGTACCTCCGCAACTATATCAACACCTACAAACACCACCACGGCAACATCAAACAGTGGCGGCGACCTCATGGGTCTCTTTGGTGCCCCCGCCCCGGCTGCAACCAGACCCTCCCCTTTATCGAGTCTATCGAGTCTATCCCATCCTATGTCAAACGCAATGCCAGTGATGGAATCAAGGATAGGACTTGGACTACCAGGGATGCATGTCGGAACCCCGACACCTCCGATACCTTCGACATTTACACCTCCGAATTATAGTTCCCCCAGTTCTGCTCCTGTTGTTGCTTCGACTCCGCCGATTGGTGTGATGCATGGGACGGGCGGGGCAGGTATGGGCATGGGCATGAACAGTGCATTAGGATATGGTTCTCCCTTCGGCCCAAGCGGGAATGTCGGTCCACGGAATTCTTCCCCAGCTCCTGCGGCGCCGCATACGCCGAATTACTTCTCAGGTCCCGCAGGTAGTGGTACTGTGGGCGTAAATATGGGTATGGGCATGGGTGTAGCAAGGATAGGTACCCCTTCGACTCCTCAAACAATGCAACCCATGAACGCGATGGGTTCAATGCAGTCGTCTCAATCATCCCAGCTAATGCAAACTCAACTACCCGCCCAAAATGGCTCTTCAATGTCATCACAACCTCCTGCGACACAGGCGAAAGATCCGTTTGCGGATTTAGCGGGGCTGTTTTAGGTGAATGCGTGGACAGGTTGAGTAATGTCTTGTGAAAGGTAAATACTGACTGATACGACACCCTGGGATCGTTAAGCTATTGGAGTTTGGAGTACGGGTACGGAGGAGGATGGCCACGGAATAGGTCATTTGGGTCCTCGTAATATTGGGTTCCGTACCGCGTAAGCTCAAGAATAAGGAAAGGAAATTACGGCGCAATATTCGTACTATATATCTACGTGCTCTGGTACATTTTCACTTGTTCGTCATTGGAGAAATGAGCGAGCTTTTACAAACGTTCACTCATGTTGACAGTAATATGTCATGAAGGCGGGAGGTTAGAGCCGTTTGTCCATCTCTGTATGATCGGCCACGATTCCTGTATGAACTCGAGATTTGGGGTTCTAAAGGAAATTGAAGATATTCTGCCTCTTTTTCTAGATCTCTTTCAGATACTAATATGGAATGCCTCAAGAAAGATCGATGCAATATTCCATCCACGCCGCATTGACGTTGGAATTCCATACTACTCACAAAGACTTCATGTTCGGTGTCGGATAGGAGACAGTTCAGGGAAGTTTGTTCATTTCTAGGATAGACCTGCGGTCTTTCCAAGGTCATACAGCCCAGAACACCAACCCCTCTTTTGGCCAGGTCTGGGGATTCCAAATATTCAATGGATGCTCCAACGTTGTTCCCCGTGTTCCGTACGTTTTCACGCGAAGTGTTAACTTCAACTGGGATGAGCAGACTTGACTTCCCTGCAAATTTCCCGAAGATCCAGCCAGGCACAGTTCTCTTTGTCGCTGTTCCTGCAGGTAGTAATCAGGATGATGATAGAAAATATCTGTTACCATGGGGAGAAGCCACTATCAACATGGTCATTCTTGATCAACAGGCACGGCGGCCTCGCAAGGTGCAGATTAAAAGTGCGTCGGAAAAAAAATTAGATTCTTCCCCTTCCTCCAAACTGTTATAAAATCTATATCATGTTCCACACCGACATGCAGTCTCTCGTTACTTTCGTCGTTCTTGCGACTACGTTTTCGTTTTCTAGTACGTTTGCTTCACCAACGAGAACAGGAACAGCCAAGCGTTCCACCTGTACTGTTAACAGCGTGTCAAGCGCCTCAGATCTTTCCGCTTGCACCAGTGTCGTCATCACTGCCTTTGAGGTTCCTGCTGGAGGTAAGTCTCTGAGCCCCTACCAATGGAATGTCGCTAACAAGTCTATCTGGTTTGTAGATACTGTTACCATCTCGGTTTGTCGAAGCCAGAATATTCAATGTGTGTATCGTATTAACAAGAAACGTCGGTGCACAGGCAGCGTCGGGTGCTGTGAGTATTATCAGGTTACATAGCTTTTTGAGCCCTTCCTAATACGTCGATGGCAGTCTATCGAGATGACAGGTTCCGTTTCCTTCGCATACACCTCTGCTACCGGTCCTCTTTGGACTTTCGATACTGACGTACGCTGTTTTCTTCCCTTCATATCTGCCTTTAACTCAGTTCGCATTAAGGATGTTACCTTCACCGGCAAAGGATACAGCTTCAAAGGCAATGGCGATCGTGTGTATCGATAGTTTAGAAGCACAAACATGGCTAATTAGATGGCTCATAGTCTACTGGGATGGAGAGGGCACTGGCGGCGGTGTTGCCAAGCCTCATCCATTCGTCAAGTAAGTTCGCTTGCGCCAGTTATGAGACGAAACTCACGCGGTATGAAAAATACCAGATTCAAGGGTTATGGATCGTTCACCGACTTCATCATTAAGGATTCACCCGCACAAGCCATCTCTGTCGGTATGTCACACACATGAGTCGTAGCTGACTGCTTGACGGTTCATTCCTACTGCAGGTACAACCGGAACCTCTTCCTTCACTGATATTCTTGTTGACAATCTGGATGGCGCTGAGCTAGGTCACAACACCGATGGGTTCGACGTCTCCGCTAGCGATGTAAGAGGCATTATTCTTGGGGAGTCACAAACTGAGAATAATTTCAGGTCACCTTCAGCGGAAATAAAGTATACAACCAAGACGATTGGTGAGTGACTTACTTCGTTATGAAAGAAATTTTCGCTAATGCTTTCCACTAACCGTCAGCATTGCTATAAATTCCGGTAGCAACATTGTCTTTGAGAATAATTACTGCTCTGGTGGACATGGTATCTCCATCGGTTCCATCGCTTCCGACAAGACTGTGTCTGCAGTGACTATTTCTGGAAACACCGTGGTCGAGAGCATGTGAGTTAATTTTGTGTGTGTCCAATCACGAACCCTGTTATACTTTTTTAAACCCGGTCTGCAGGTACGGAATGCGGATTAAGGTCGACAGTGATGCCACAGACGCTTCTGTATCGGATATCACTTATTCTGGCAATACAATCTCCGCCAATGACAAATACGGACTCCTCATTAGTCAAAGTTACTCTGAGGATTGTACGTGCCTGGCAGTATTTCTCTCGTTTGCGCTCTTCACTGATACGACACCCGACAGTTGGAACTCCTGGCACCGGCAGTATCATCTCGTACGCCTTGAATTAGTTGAGAATGAAATTCTAAACTGACTGATTATCAGCGACATCAACTTTACTGGCAGCAAGACTACAGTGACTACGAGCGGCGACTATCCACGAGTTGGTGAGCTAACTATGATGTTCTTCATTCGACCCACTGCTCAAGCTCTTTCGTCGTGTCCATGCACTTAGGCGTTGACTGTGGTAAATGTACTGGAACCTGGAATTGGTCTGAGCTCGTCGCAAGTGGAGGTGACTCTTCCGACATTGTTCTCGCTGGTGGAGCTAAGGTACGTCCTTCGAGAATGAGCTTGTATGATCACGACATGATATTTTCTGTCCTTACGCAGATTTCAGGGGGAAGTTATTAATACTGCCTCGTGTACACGTACGTCTTATTCTGATATATGAAATATTTGTTTATCTTCAACCTTGGAACTCCCCTAGCCGGTGCCAGTGAATGCCAGGTGACTGAATGTTCGAACGCGTTTGGACGTTGAATAACGTAGATTTCAAAAATCAATTGAAACTCCAAGTGAAAACTGGAACGATTACACTGATACACTGATACAGATACATCGATATCGATAGGTAGGCCATAGGTAGGGTACATACATAATGGATACATGCAATATGATACAGTACAAAATACGAAATACAAAATACGAAAACAAGTCATTCAGACTGTCCACACTGTCCAAATTTACGCAGAGTTGTTCGTCCGTTTCGTGCTTGTGACCATTTATCTGTTCGTCTATACCAAAAGACCTAGAACACGCGGACGTCGCCAATCCAAAGACGAAGAAGAATCCGGACCCAAGATCAACGTACGCGTTGGTGTTGCGTTTTTTTTCGCAGAACCCCAACAAATAGGTTGTTTGTCCCCGACGGTAGGGTACCGTAACTAATTCTCAAACTATTACTTACATTTGTTTCTAACATTGAAGTTCTGAATCCATTAGTTACACGCGTAAGTAACAGTAACTAATTAGTGTAAGAAACAGTGTAACTAATATGATGTTACTATTTGTAACTTGAAGAATTCAAGTAACTAAGTGTAACTTATATTCCAAGGCTTTCCCAGTTGACTGGCACATCCCTTCGGTTCACCTCTTCACTGATCAGTAGTTGAGAAGAACCGGAGGCCATGGCTGACTCTGGGGTATCACAGAGAGTCTGCAACTCATCTGATATCATTGCCAGCAAAGCAGGAGATGCGAGGTTGATCTCATTTTCTTCGACAACACAAAGCAGATGGAATGACTCGCTTTTTTTCGGCCTCGCTTCTTGGGCATCTGAGCCTCCTTCTCTACTTTGGACTGTTCATCTTCATCCTCTTCGTTATCCTCGCTCTTGTCAGAACTGTCACCAAGATTTGTGTGGGATGAGGCTCTATGAGGTTCGAACTGAAGCTTCTTCAAGTAAGTCTTGTCAAGATTGGAAAACTTAACCACAGGATGTTTTCAAGGTGTTGCTTAGTTACAATTAGTTACACTGAAAATCCTACACCCTTAACATGACATGTAAGTAACATGTTAGTAACATGAATTAGTTACTTTTGTAACTTGAATTTGAATAAGTTACGGAACCCTACCCGACGGGTGTACAAATTACTTAGTCATCAAATAGCTTGGCTCAGTCAACAAGTAGTTTCGGCCATTCCTAATTTCGCTCTCAAATTCTTCCCTGGATACACCGATGCCTCAGGCGGTGGTAATGGTGGGAACTTTGGAATCCCCATCTCCACCCATCTCTTCCTCTTCCCTTCCCCTTCCTCCTCTCGTTCCCCTCCCTCCTTCGCATAACTCACACCCAACGCCCTCGCCTGCGCCCCAACCTCCCATCCAAATAACCAATCCCTCCTAACCGCACTCGCCCAAAAAATCGGGTTCTCCTCAGTGTCTCCTAACGCCATAAGCCCATCCCGGGCCTCCTGTGCAGGTCCGTCGTGCAGATGCAGCCATTCTTGGAGGATCTGGGTGTTGGAGGTTATGTAGGATGCGCGAGGGGCGCGGAGGGATTGGTAGAGGTGAAGGGCGGAGGGTATACAGGAGGGGGAAGAGCCAGCAGAGGGCTCGGAGAGATAATACGATAAAGCATACCGTAACGCCGCAGCGTCTTCCATAACCTGTGCCGCGCCCTGTGCGAGATACGGCATCATCGGATGCGCTGCGTCCCCCAACACCCCCACTCTCCCACTCTCATCCACCCACCTCCCCAGTGGTTCCTCCAATTCCCCCAACTTCCACTTAACACACTCCCCTGCCACACCGCATAATCGGTGCACAGCGGGACACCACCCCGTGAATCGCTCGATTAACCCAGTGTTATCGGTGGATTTTCCCCAGTCAACATCTCCGAGAGGGGAACCGAGATCCGTACGGTGCGTCACGTCGATGATGATGTTGTAGAGTTCTCCACCTCGGAGTGGGTACCCCACCACGTGTGCCTCCGGACCCATCCAATGTGTTGCCCACCGCTCCGTGACGAGTCCCCGGATCCCGGGGTCGGGGTCTTGGAGTAATGCTGATCCAGGGACTAGGATCCTATACGCCACGTCCCCTGTGTCTACAGGAACTATCGGACTCCCGTTTATAGCATCCCGCGCGAGGGATTTGATCCCGTCGGCGGAGATGATTAGGTCTCCGGTGTACTCCTCCCCATTGGCGGTGAGGACGCCGGGTTTGTGAAAGTCGTATGAGATAACACGGGTGGAGGTGTGGATGGTTATGTTGGAACTATACAATTCCTCTGCAGTTCTCCGGAGACCCTCGACTAGATCCGCGCGGTGCACGAAGTGGTATGGGGCGCCGTAGCGTGCCTCCATACCCTCTCCTTCCCCATTCTCCTTCCCCCCAAAAGCAACCTCACACAACACCTTCCCGTCGTTCCAGCGCACGAACCGGTTCCCTCTCGAGACGTCCTTTTTGATGAGGGTAAAGTCGACACCCCAGTGGGTGGCGAGTTTGTATGCGTTGGGGGGGATGCGGATGCCTGCGCCGACCTGTGGGAGTATGGTAGGTGAATGGGTTGAGATGAGAGGGATTAGAGATCAAGTCGTTTCTATCAACCGTGGGAACAGCGTACGTACCTCCGCAAACTCCTTAATAGCATCCAACACCGTCACTCGATGTCCGTCCCCTGCGAGCGCAAGCGCGGTGGATAACCCGCCGATTCCTGCGCCTACGACGATGACGTCCAGGGTTTTCATTTCTTGGTATGTCGGCAGTTCCAATGTCACCCAGTGCTTTTTATTAATATATATATAACGCACACCCTGAGAGTCGGAGTCGCGTCTACCACGAATAGAGACACTGTGTGAAACACCCCCACCCCCAGCCTACCCCACCCGGCTCTCCGCACTTCCCCAAGATCCCATAGCACATAGCAGTTTCAAATTGACTTGAAAAACATTGGATTGCCTGGAATCATGAATCATGATGTATAATACAAGTACTTGGGGTGGCTCGTGATATAGGCAGAAGTACTTTAGCGCTAAACACTTGGACTTTGTTTCTGCGATACCAATTGAACCAGTCTTATCATCAGTCATATTTTTTTGATATCGCAGAAATTCCGAAAGAATCCTTTATTTCCCAAGTCCCATAAATAGCTCTCCAAGTGCTCCCACCCACCCACCAAACCGCGCGCAATAAAATGATATTTTTTTTAAAAAAATCACTTGAGCCAAACTACGAGAAAATAATCAAGTATCACTTGGTATTGTACCCTCTACGGTAGTACGGTAGGTGGATACGCCTAGCAAGCTTGGTTTTTTCAATTCAAGTTGTCCGTTTTTTTTTTTGCCGTTACTCCGGCCACTCCCACGTTTAATTCGCTCTTCACTTGACCATTCACCGTCGTCCTCATTTTTGCGCCATTGAACAGGAATATGCATAGGAACAGGAATATGCATAGGAACAGGAATATGCATAGGAACAGGAATATGCATAGGAACAGGAATATACATAGGAGCAGTGGGAGCAGTAGCAATTGGTAGGGGACCGAGAACAAGGCTAAGATCTTGCAGTGAAAGATCATGGTCAATGCTTATATATATAAGCCATTCCTCTTGTTTGAAGTGACAAGCCCATCCTGTATATGTCCTGTATATGTGCTGGATTTTGTTCACCAACTTCCAGTGTTTGGACTCTGTGTCATTCTGTGTCATTCTCTTCTACCCAGGGGGAGACACAACGGTGACATGCTGAAATTCGAGAGATCCCAAAAACCGTTGGGGTTTGTTTGGCATTACCTTCTCGTGCCGCACAGCCCCACAGCCGAGACATGCCGTAGCATGCTAGTTATGTATCTGATCTATCGTGTCCTCACCAGGTTCTCACTGCATCCGATTTTACGGCCTTGATGCATGTATAGCATAGATATGCGATGATGCTTCGTGGCTTCCATCTGCTCTTACTCTTGATGCTCTGTATCTTTCTGTTTTTGCAACTATGCCCCCCTCCAGATATAGAGCTCGGAGATCATTTCGTCCAAAGTTCATTTACATATTTGAAATAGGAAACCTGCAATTTACTGCACTGTGGCACTCCAATGAGAGTATCAGACATTCTGCACAAATTCGCAATAGTGAATCAAGCACCATAATAGGATCCGGCATCGTTCGGCTAAGCGGCTGTACGGCACTAGAAGGCAATGCCAAACAAACCCCAACGGTTTTTGGGATCTCTCGAATTTCAGCATGTGTCTCCCCCTGCTTCTACCCGACCTTTTCCTCTAATGCTTTTTTTTTTACCCTTGCCATCACAATGCCAAGCAGCTTGTCCCACCCAGCCTTGTCCCACCCAATATGAACTAATGTGAATCATCTTTGGTGAATAAACATAGGACTCCCATGATCCCCCAACATTTGCTGGTCTCAGACTCTACAACTTGGGACAGCTTAGGACTATTGCCATTTGTACTTGCGCTTCACTTCCCCTACTTATATCAGTTTTTTGCATCTCCGACGAAACTGAGCAACGAGCCTTCAGGCCTTCGGCAGAGAGTTGGTAAATGTTTTTGGGGTATACATATATTACATATGACACTACTTGGTGCTACGAAAAGCTCCTTTTGTGTTCCGACGAAGCTCGAAATGACTCATGACTATGGTAGTAAACGGCCTCGTGATCTAATCAGTAAGTTCCACCTGAAATCTGGAAAGAAGATTGAGAATTGTCGACAAAGAGAAAACGGTAAAGCACATACGACGACGCCACCACCGAGAACAAGGTCAGAGGATTCGCCACCAGTTGCGTCAATCTCAGCCCAGTTCCAAGTACCGGTGCATTTACCACAGTCAACCCCTAAGCAGTAATTAATTGATACTGAACAAATCTATCGTAGGTGCGAGGGTCACTTACCGACACGAGGGTAATTGCCACTTGTAGTGACCGTGGTCTTGCTTCCAGTGAAGTTGATGTCACTATAACAAATGCAATACATGGTCAGTGTGACAAATATTTGAAGGTTGTCAGAAAAATGCATACGAGATTGTGCTGCCAGTTCCAGGTGTTCCAACTATACGTGGTCATATTAGTAGGTAGCATAGCACAAGAGAGTAAGAGCGCGCATACAGTCCTCAGAGTAACTCTGGCTGATGAGGAATCCGTACTTGTCGTTGGCAGAGATTGTGTTTCCGGAATAGGTAACATCTGATACGGAGGCATCCGTGGCATCACTGTCGACCTTAATTCTCATTCCGTACCTATACAAGTGGAAAATTGAGTCAATGGGTACACACTATGAGGGTGATCATCTCACATGCTCTCAGTAACGGTGTTTCCAGAAATCGTCACTCCGGAGACGGTCTTGCCGGTGGCGATAGAACCAATGGAGATACCATGTCCCCCAGAGCAGAAGTTGTTCTCGAAAACAATGTTGCTACCAGAGTTGATAGCGACACTAAGGGAAGTTATCAGCAATGATACTGTTTCAGGAGTTTTGACTTCAATTCACCAATCGTCTTGGTTATAAACGGTATTTCCGCTGAAAGTGACCTACATAGAAAGATGTGCGTCAATATCACCATTCTTTTCTTAGTGATTGTGGGACTTACATCACTAGCAGAGACGTCAAATCCATCGGTGTTCGCTCCTAAAGAAGCGCCATCCAAATTGTCGACAAGGATGTTGGTGAATGAGGAGGTACCGGTTGTTCCTGTGTATCGTTTTAGCTGCTCACGTCTTGGAGGTCGGAAAAGGAACAGGACTTACCGACGGAAATAGCATGTGCAGGAGAATCCTTAATGATCAAGTCGGTGAACGATCCAGAACCCTCGAATCTATTATTTCGAGTCAGCATCATCGTTGTACTAGTCTCCGAACCGGAGCACGAAAGGAAAATGAGAACGTACTTAATGAGTGGGTGAGGTTTGGTGGTGCCGCCGCTGGTTCCCTCTCCATCCCAGTAAACTACAAGGTATAATTCAAATCGAGTCCGTATGGAGCAAATGAAAGAAGACGCACGCTCGCCATTGCCTTTGAAGCTGAAGCCGTTGCCAGTAAACGTAGCATCCTAGGAAATAGAAACTTTGAGTAATTTAATGGGCGGATGGCAATATTGAGCTTACTGTAGTATCGAAAGTCCAGAGAGGACCCGAAGTGGACGTGAATGCGAATTCGACAGAGCCCGTCATCTCAATTGACTATGATAATGATATGAGAAATATCTCGATAATTCATGATCCGGGTAAAGACTCACAGCACCAGAAGCGGCCTACCCAATTGGAAAACCAGTTTTAGCTTCTCCGCGTGGTCTTCGTGGAATAGATTATGCATACCTTGATAGTAACAGTGTCTGTAACCCGATGCATTTTTAGTGACGTCCATATTCTGTGATCGCAGAAGATAACGTACCACCGGCAGGGACCTCGAAAGCAGTGATAACAACACTGGTGCAGTCGGTCAAGTCTGAGGCAGTGCTAACGCTGTCGACAGTGCATGTTGCGCGTTTGGCTGTATCGACCTTGGTCGGACTGGCCAATGCGCCAGAGAAAACTGTAGCGAGGATGGTGAAAGCAAGGAGGGATTGCATCGTTGATAGTCTGTACTACGGGAGATCCAACTTGAGGGAAGGAAGTGAAGAGATCGAATGATCTCAGAGGGGTTTTTATGCCTGAACCTCACGGAGAAACACAAGTCTTCCAACTCTCTAGCGATTACTTTCCTCCCATGCTGACAAGTTACAAGTTCCTACGAACCGAAACGACGTCCTGCTGTGCGAGGCGGCCCGTCGGTGTGTAATATCGGTATATTGGTGGTCACCAGAATGTTGTTGCCTAGACGGAGGAGGGCGGATGATGAACGGACCGCGAAAAAACGAGCGGGAACGAATTTGTTGGAAAGGAGAAGCATGTGCTGCGCGAAGCAACGGACAATGTAAAGAACTGCACGAACAAAGATGTACATGAAGGGCCAATGATGGCCAATGAAGAGTACCAAAGCGAGGGAAATTCATACATGGTCATCCCAGTGACCTTAAAGAATTCCGATGTTTATCCAAAGCTGCATGCGGTAAAAGGTGAGCTTAAAATAACAACGCACCACACACCAACTTCAAAGAATTCGAATGGACAGGCACCACAATTTATATCTTCATTTAAGCAATCTCCCTTTATCTCCTCCCAAAATCTTCTTGATTTACTTAAATGATTGTCAGTCAAAACTTCGGAAGAATTCAATGGGTAGTAAAACAAGCGCAGTCAGGCAAAGTTGTATATTTCCAGCTATTGCCACTCATTCAAAACGCTGAAAACCCTGAGCAGGTGCATTGATGCATCGCAAGAGGCCCGTCCTGGACCGTCGGTACCGTAATCCGTTGGTTGTAATATGAGCAAAAAAGCGAAAAATGAGATTCAGGTGAAAGAACATCCGACACTTTACCTTATAGTATCTCCGATGTGCAGCTGCTCTGCACGGACATGGGCCATGAGTGCATGTGTACCATAACAGTGAGGAGCTGGCATACCAACATCGATCGTCACCACAAACTGCCAGCATTGCATGTTATATTTTGAAATGTTTGCCGAGGGTGACCGAGTCACTTCGAGGTTTGAAACTGGATGAAAAGGCCCTTCCCGACTTATCGCAAACACATACGAGAGCATCTGGCGGGGAATACGTAGCATCGCATGAATCCCCGGAATCTTGCGAAGTAGTCGTCCGACTCGCTATCCAAGATTATGCCTGTAGGCGTGTTCAACGTCTGAGAAGAAACATCTGGGCATCGTCACTAAATTTGACATTCCCTTTGCCCACCTCTATTCTTTTCAAACAAGCTCCAAGAGCATCTAAACAATCGATTTGGAGGTAGTTGAGGGGATTCATACATCATGTGTAAAGCTGGTAAATTTTAAGTACAGCTAGAAGCAAAGACTTGGATATCAGATGTTGCGCAGACGAAAAAAACAAGCAGACAGAAATGGTACGAACTGATTAACGAGCAGGGCTCTATGTGGATATGAACTCGAGGTAAACAAGGCATCTACCTCAGGAAACTTTTGAGTCGATGTGAGAAGTCAACGAATGAAAAGTTGGAATCAGGCATGCTTCAAACAAGACATACTTCTATGATTACTACGGAGTACCATGCAAGTCCTGGTGATCTATATCGTGTACAGGCCTCTGAGGATGTTGCGAAGAGAAGGAAGGGATCCTTAACTCATATAGCATAGCATTGGTACTACCATATATCTCAAAGTGCCATTCATCACCATGTTGGGTCCCAGTAGCGAAGCAAGAAGACTCTTCCATCTTGCAGTCATGACCTACTCCATCGCCCCAATAATAAAAAGAAAGTACACTCAGGTCGTAGTCCAACCGATTGTGGTATTGAGGCTTCCACTTTGCTTTTGCGTCATTATTCAACCTGATGCCATCTGTGACAGATTTTACAGTCTCCTTAACCCAAGGTAAGCTTGAGCCTGTGCCAGGAGTCGCTATGTCTGGATTTGCGAAGTAGAATTTGATATGGACGATAGGGAGTGACTGTGGATGTACGAAAAGATTCAGGTTATATACTGGTAAAAAAAGCACTGTATGATGAATACGATGTGGACTTACATGGATAGGTGCAGCATATGCTGCTAGTAGAAAACTAGCGTAAATTGACAGATAGCTGGCTTTGAAAAGCATTATGTGACGTCTGGAAGCTGTTAGCGATAGATATTTACAAAGAGACAAACTGACCGGAAAGAAAGCAAGATTAGGATGCGAGAAAATGTGAGACTGGCCAGCAGTTCACAAGTGGCAAGAGACAAAGATCGCGACTTGAACCTGAAGTTTTTGAACATTTTACATAAGCAAAATGAGCGTTTATAATTGGCCAGTAGTTGGCGGAGGTAAGAAATTGTTTCGGTGCATTGATGATACCTCGAAGGACTCATCGAGGTGCAAAGGCACTGCGCTCTTCCGTCTTGACTAAAAATCAGAGCTCGTTGAATATCACCGCTTCTACATCGCGAACTTATGCCACATCCATAACATACGGAACATCTTCAAGATCACCTCAAACGGTGATTGAAAAAGTCGTTGAACGATACACGGTTGGGTTACCTCAAGGACATACTGTTCAGGCTGGAGATTATGTTATGATTCGACCAGAACATGTGATGACTCACGATAATACTGGGCCCGTTATTTCCAAGTGCGAAATAACCCAGCTTCCAAACAGTGTTATTGATTTATGAACTAGGTTCAAATCTATCGGCGCAACTTCCATTCATAACCATCGTCAACCAGTGTTTACTCTCGACCACGATGTGCAGAACCTGTCCCCAGCCAATTTACAAAAATATTCGAAAATTGAATCCTTCGCCCGTCAAAATCATATTGACTTTTACCCTGCCGGTCGAGGTATAGGTCACCAAATTCTAATCGAAGAAGGTTACGCTTTCCCGTACACTCTCACCGTCGCTTCAGACTCCCACTCGAACATGTACGGCGGCGTAGGCTGTGTCGGGACGCCAATAGTTCGTACGGATGCAGCCGCACTGTGGGCAACTGGCAAGACGTGGTGGCAAGTTCCGAGAATGATTAGGGTCGAGTTGAAGGGAAGACTCAGAGCTGGAGTCACTGGGAAAGATGTCATCGTCGCGCTTTGCGGGGCTTTTGGCAAGGACGAGGTATTGAATGGCGCGGTGGAATTCTGCGGAGAGGGCGTAGAGAGTTTAACTGTGGAAGAGAGACTGACCATCGCAAACATGACGACCGAGTGGGGAGCATTATCAGGGGTGTTTCCGGTAGACAGAACGCTCGTCGACTACTACGACGGTGTGGTGGATAAACTTGAACGCAGAACATTTGGAGGAGAAGGAATTCCACCTCCGCCTGAACACCCCAGGCTCAACCGTACACGAGTTGACTCTCTCCGCCAAACACCTTCTACCTCATTTGCTTCAGATCCAGCGGCTACCTATGCACTTCGACTATTGTTTGATCTCTCCTCCCTCGTTCCGCACGTTTCCGGACCAAATTCCGTCAAAATCGCTACACCCTTACCTAAATTGGAAGACAAAAGTGTGCAGGTGAACAAAGCGTACCTGGTATCATGTACAAATTCGAGGGTTGAAGATTTGAAAAGTGCCGCTGATGTATTCAGGGGGTACGAGACACCCTCCTCGTCTGCTTCACCAGTCTCTGCATCGGCTTCCCCAGATGTTTCAACAATCAAGCACCACGTTCATCCCTCTGTTCAATTTTATATCGCTGCTGCTTCTTCCGTCGTGCAAGCCGAGTCTGAAGCAAGAGGGGACTGGGATGTTCTTGTTCGTGCAGGAGCAAAGGTATTGCCAGCTGGATGTGGCCCGTGTATTGGGTTGGGAGTGGGTTTGTTGGAGGAGGGAGAAGGTTAGTGTCAATCTTTGTTATCTATTGGATATTTTTCCCTGGTTGTAGCCAGTCGAGGGGTTTTTGAACTTCAATTTACATATGTGCAAGTTCTACACGTTCAATCCCCTTATCTCGATCCGTTCTTCCCTTTCACTTCATCTATACCCTCGTACTGACTTTCAACTCGCAGTTGGCATCTCCGCCACCAATCGCAACTACAAAGGCCGCATGGGCCATCCTAATGCACAAGCCTACCTTGCCTCGCCTTCCGTCGTTGCTGCGAGCGCGGTTCAGGGGATAATATGTGGACCGGATTCGTTGGGCTCTGTTCGATCAGAGGAAAAAGATCTGGATCTGGAGCCGAAGTATGATATCGTGGAATTGACGTCCTTAAAATCTACTACCTCCCCAACACTCGCAGAATCAACGACAACGAATTCAACGTCGATAGAAATCATGCCGCCGTTCCCGACCCAGATCAATGGTCCGATCCTGTTCTTACCTGCAGATAATGTATCGACGGATGCTATATATCCTGGTGAGCATGCTGAGAATTTTCCTCTTCTATATCGATTAGCATGCTCATCTCTACACTATCATCTCTGTTTTTCTCTTGCCCAAAATTACTGCGACACCTCCGACTGAAAGGAAAATACACGTACCAAGATTCCATGTCTCGCTCTCAAATGGGCGAAGTGGTGCTGGAGAATTATTCCCAAAACGCTAGCGGGGTATTACAGACTCTGAGGAGGAGTTTAATTGAGCCTTGGGTCCATCCGACAACTGCTGCAGAGGCTTTGACGACCAACACCACAAGTCCGTCCTCGCCTTCGACCACATCGTCTCCAAAGTCAACACCGAGCACAACAACAACAAGTACAAGCTCAAGTACGACCTCAAATGCAAACCCAAAGAGCACCACTATATCCGCCCCTCTCCTGATTTCTGGCTTCAATTTCGGTACTGGTTCCTCTCGTGAGCAAGCTGCCACCTCACTGCTCGCAGCGGGTGTCCCGCTTGTTGTTGCTGGCTCTTTTGGCGACATATTCAAGGTGAGGTCTCCAGACCTTCCTAACCTTCTTTCGAACCGATGGTCTTTTTGTGTTCGTTTGTTGTGTCCACCCATCAGGTTATAGAATGACCGTTGGAACACTCGTTTCCTTGTGGCTGTCATTCGTGTCGTCGTTGGCTCGTTCCTGTGTAATGCATATCGTATCATTTCGATTTCCGGCCGATCTTGCGTCGAGATGTTCGCTCTGGTTCTTGTCTCAAGAATTCCTATTTTGACAATCCCTTATCCTGTACCAATTTCAAATGCTAATCTTACTTTCTCTTCTTACAGCGTAACGCAATCAACAACGGCCTGATATGCTTGGAATGCCCCTCTCTCGTTGACTACTTGACCTCCACTTATTCGACCCAATTAGAAGGAGGGAGGAGGAGTGCTGGTGCAGGGAATGGGGTGATGATTTGCGACTCTGCTAAAGCCCATAACGCGAACGCGGATAATAATATGTCGAGCTCGGGTTTAAAGTTGGGCTTGGAAGTGGATATGGCTGAAGGTGTCATGATGCTTTCCGAGGGGAAGAAGGAAAGTAAATTTACATTTAAAAGCGTAGGTACTAGTGTACAAGAGCTGTGGATTTGTGGGGGATTAGAAGGGCTGGTTTTGAAAGAGTTGAGGGAGGCTCGGGAAGGAAAGGCATGATAGGTCCCAACACACGATACCCCAACACACGATCTATAAACTGTAACCTGGAATACAGGCACCGTTAATGCGTTCCAAGTGGAGACGCGATCTCTGTTCACACTAGATTTGGTTGTATTCTTGAGCAGACGCATGGTCAAAGCGCCTGCTTTTACTTACATAAACCGGAACCGGCATTCCTTCTTGTTCTTCCCGACAATCTACAGCCTGCGTTCTCAGGAGAATCATGCTTCTTATTAATGTGAATATATCGTTTCAACAACTCGCACGACTAGCTACAACCACCAGGAGAAATGGTGGTCAAAAGTCTTAATCATCTCCCAATTCCAACTTCCGCAAACAACGGTCCAAGGTCGGTATCGACCCGTCGATACGTAGCCGGTGTCGTTTTTGGAATCTTCTTCTTCTTGCAACTTGGCCGCTACGCATTTGATTTGGGCAAAAATCTTGATATTACTGTTGACGATGTCACCTCTTGGACTCATAACGTGAATGCTGCTCACTTTTGTCCTCAAGTCACTGCTCTGTACCCTCAGAGCTCAGTCAATGCAGAAACTTGGACAGAATTTGGAGAGTTGCTTGAAACCGAAAAGTTCAAAACTTTGGCGATTGAGAAGTTGAGTGGGTTGATTCAGATTCCGTAGGTTGTTCTTTCTGTTCACTCTGTCACATACTGAGTTGCCTCCGACTACCAACAGATCCGAATCTTATGATAATATGCCTCCGCCCGGCCAAGACCCGCGATGGGAGACAATGGGTCAAGTACATGACTATTTGGCTGTAGCTTTCCCATTAATGTTCGTATCTTCAAATTTCGGGATTTGTTCACAATCTCACCCAATTGCAGTCACTCTACATTTTCCCTTGCTAAAGTCAACACCTATGGCCTTCTTTATGAATGGACTGGCTCCGACGCCTCGCTCAAACCCTATCTACTCGCCGCTCACCAGGACGTTGTTCCCGTCAACCCCGACACACTCGATACTTGGATTTATCCCCCTTATTCTGGTTTCTACGATGCGGAGACAGGACTTATATGGGGTAGGGGAACTTCAGATGATAAGGCTAGTCTAACGGGGATCATGTTGACGCTGGAGACGTTGATCGGGAAAGGATGGACGCCAAAAAGGACAGTAGTGCTTGCATTCGGATTCGATGAGGAGTCTAGCGGGATCCATGTGAGTCGAACCGGTTTCATCCTAATGACCCGACAATGATGGGACATCGTTTCCATAGGGTGCGAAAACTCTTGGAAAAGCGTTGGAGGAAATATACGGTCGGGACGGGCTTGCATTTATCGTAGATGAAGGAGGCAAGAGTCCATCCCCAGCTCCTCATAAATTCTAAACGATAATAACTGGGATATCATCGCATAGGAGGGTTCAAGGACGTCTATGGAACGATCTTTGCTACGCCCGGCGTAGCGGAGAAGGGTCACGCCGACATCAAGGTGGAAGTCACTTCACCTGGTGGCCATTCAAGTATTCCTCCGGCTCATACGGTTTGTAGCGTCTTGTCTGTACTTAATTCCAAGTTCATTCCTTACCATAAACAGACAATCGGGTACCTTGCGTCAATAATATCTGAACTTGAACAGAACCCGTTCCCAGTCGAATTGGTATGTATATCACTACCACTATGACTTCAAATTTCCGTTTACTGCCGCTCTCAAGGCCCGAGGCACAGTACCCCATGACACCCTCCTCTGCTATGCGGCACACGGCCACGACATCTCCCCTCGTCTCAAACATGCAATATTCAAATCCACTCATTGCGATGCAGCTTTGCATAGAGTCGAGGATCTCTATGTCTCAAAAGATCATTGGTATTCTAGCCTTGTTGGTACTACCCAGGCTGTGGACATGATATATGGCGGTGTCAAGGCGAACGCTTTGCCGGAGAGCGCGTACGCTATCGTTAATCACAGGATTAATACCGTTAGGTGAGTGATGGAAGGTCCAATATGAGGATCTCCGAATTGATATGTCTATTGTGCGCCACAGTTCTGTGAACGAGACAGCTGCTCATGACACGCAAACCATCGCCGGTCTCGCTCGGTCCTTCAATCTCACTCTCAAAGCGTTTGGAGAAGATATTATCCCAGCCTCCGCCTATTCCTCGTCTGAATCCAAGGGCCACATCGAGCTCTCCCAAGCATTCAACCACGAACTTGAGCCTGCTCCTCGCACGCCTACGTCCGGAAAAGGCAGCGAGCCTTGGGATTTCTTGAGCGGGACGATCAAAGCGACGTATGCTGCTCATCGAAACCTCGGGGGGGTCGATGGTAGCAACATCGTTGTGAGTCCCGGGATGTCGACGGGGAATACGGGTACGTGGTGCTTTCTCATCATTGCATCTATTTTGACTGACAGGGTTGTTCATAACGCAGATACGAAATACTATTGGAACCTCACACGACATATTTTCCGGTACAACCACAAGAACGGTGCTTACGGAGGAGAAATCGCTACTGGTGTGCATACTGTGAACGAAAGTGTGTTCCTTCAATCATTGTAATTTGAGTACTATCGCTGATCATCACAACTTCCACCCGTAGATATTCCCCTCGACCATTACCTTGAAATGATTCGATTTTTCTCGACACTAATTCTCAATGCGGACGAGGCAAAGAGTTTCGAGTGACTGACCTGTACTTGAAGAAAGGAAGGTAAATGGGTGTGGGTCGGCGATAGGGAACAATGCAGAAGTAGAGAATTAGGATACTCGACGATTTTTTCGAAGACTCTGCTCTGTATAACCTGGCATGGATTTATGTATTCAAAAAGAATCACTCATCTTACATAAGAGGGTCTCCAGAGATGTTCATTTCCCGTACATTTTTTCCTAAGTTTTCTTTTTTAGAGGTGTTTGAGGCTGTCATGATATGTATAGAGCATAGATGTACTCAGCTTGTTCTGTGATGTTTTATTGCTCCAGCTTTCGGGGACATCGCCCTTCAGCTCATCCAGTTGGCACCTGGATCCGATGTGGTGCCACTGTTCAACAACTGGGATTGGGGGAGGGGGTGAAAGGCCATTCATTAACAAAGCGCCTCATTGGAAAGTACACCCCCAATACTATCCGAAGTGCAATGCCTAAGAATGCCTAGCCCAACACCGGCACAGCTACCAATTGCCGGCAGATAGCAGCAGATTAGATAGCAGGCAGGTATATGCCATTTCCTTATAAGTAGTGGGATAGCTTGTATTTCCACATTGTTTTCCATCGAGGTCGCATAGGGTCGCTTGTGTTCTTTTCACCGACGGTGTCATTGATCTCTTGGTGTTCGCTGGTGCCTGTTGGTCTCTGTTGGTATATTGCTGAAAATTTTACCATCCACAGTGCGCATAGACCTGCATAGACCCTCATAGACCTCGTGTATTGGTTGATTCCTTCTCCTTCCCTTTTTTTCCCGTCGGTGAGCGTCGGTGCAGGTCGGTGCATGTTACCGCCTGTGTCACGCATCATTGTGTGTGCGTAATTTTTTTCTTCTTAGAAGGCGGCGTTATAAACCTTTCATCCTCCATATACTTCCCCTTGATAGGACTTGCCAGACATTATATGGAATCTTGTGATTTGTGGCCTGCCTATGCAGTTTCTACCAAGGATGAAGATGTATCCTGTGAGATCCTGTGTCGAAAGAAACATTGTTAACAAATCTGCAGTAATCATCTTTGCCCCTTGCAAGTGACCAATCCAGGTGTAGCTCCGCAGGTGAACTATTATTATACTGACTGATACCGAATCTTACCGCTCGCAGAATTCACGCGTCCACTCGGTAGATGAATTTCTGCTCACTTTTGATTATCCCTCCCTAACAATTCCTCTGTTTCCGCGATGTAAAAAAATTGTGTAAGTAGTAGGAATTCCATAGGCAACGCGACAGCATCAAAGTAATATTCTCCTTAGTTGTTTCGCAAAGAGCGTTGAAGGAGTACGAAAACACCAGGAGAACACTTATGCGGGAGCAAGTAGTCTTTGCAGTGGTTCTCAGTACATGTATGTCAAAGGATCCAGTTGGCACCCGCTCAGCACAGCGTCGGATCAGTGACCCTGTCTCTATGTCGAGCATATAAACCTGATATAAACCTTCGTTCCCAATTTATCTCCCTCTCACTTGTCACATTTCCCAGAGCTGGTCTCTGTACGTTTGCATTTTTCATATCAGTCATGGAAAGCAAAAGCCTCCAGGTCTATCATACCTCGACTCATTACAAGGGTTTAGGAGGCTGGATATTTCGTACTGTTCTTCTTGCGATCCTAGCTTCGACGTTGCTAGCAACGACAGGTTATACATCCCCCACTCCCCTCATGCCAGAACATCCAGGGCTTGGACTCCGTTCCACAACACTCGATCATGTCTATCCAATTTCAGTTCCGGGTCACAAGTACTACACTTCATATCATCATAATGTTCGTACGGCACCGGATGAAACTACTCCGGAGGACGAGCAACAACGCCATCCAAATCAGGTGGTCCAGCCCCGGTACCTTGATTCAAGGGGAGCTAGTAGTAGTGCAGTAGACAAAGTGATGGATCGAGTTGTAAGAAAATTTTATAAGGGATTTTTTTTGGTTGGCTTTGCCTATGTAGCTCCTGTGAGCTTGTCCTTCCATGCTCATCTTGAATCTCGAGTTGAAATGTGGCGGATTGCTTGCTCTACAGATAATTGGCGAGGCGTCCCAAAAGTTTGTGCTAAGAGATATCGATAGCTTGATACTTCCTGGCCTAAACTTGGAGTCAAAGGGCTCGGTTTTCTATCTCCTACCAAGGCTTGGACTGGAGGGCCAAAACCCTAATGTGAGTACCAGTGTGGTGTGTTGATCTTACCTGACTGACTTGAATTTCAAGAATTATTGGAGTGTGGGTACTGAATCAGACCTTTCTATATCATTTGTTGACGGGACATTTTTATTTTAGTGTCAGATATATGCATTGATTCAAGAAGATGAGGAAAACCCTCCAATGGTGATTGAGACTTGTTTTTCTAGTTTCACTGCACTCACCCAGTGGTTGCAGTCCTATGACGAACTTGTGTTGGTACCTTCACCCAGTACTGATGATGCCGGATCACTCTTGCAATACCGCCCGCCTACACATCCGAGTTCGAACGACGCCTCGATCCACTTCTATGGCCATCCTAAAAACAAGAAGATTACCGTGATAGAAGTTCCAAAGAGAGTGGAGCAATGGTTATTATCTGCACAGTGTTATAGAAGTGAGTTCTTGCATGCACAATTTCCTTACCCTCGTCGCTCACTGCTCAAATTATCTAGCTGCGACCATTATTCAAACCAAGGCTGATTGGGATGAACTCATACCGGAAATAAAAGGATGGCCAAAAGGCCGTACCATGTGATGATTCTCCCTTATGTGTAAACTGTAAAGGTTTCTGGATGTGGAGTAATACGTGTTGAATACGATTTTGAATGTCTTTGACAACCGGAATCTGAGGCCTCTGTATTTGTACCCAGTCATTTGAGTGTTCTAGAGCAGTGGGACATGACTTACGTAAGGTTATGGTTCCGTAAAGTCTTCATGGACAAGGACCATCGAGATGACTTTACTTTCGCCCGACTCTCAGACTTGAAAGTTCCTGTAACCCTTCGAATGCAAGTCGGCATTTCGCGATCTTGAAGGCGCTGATTTGAACTTGAACAGATCGCAATTGGAAGGAATTCGGAAACCACGAAGCTTTACTGAAGTGCTGGAGAATCCTGACCTCAAATTCCACGGCGTTCAGTCCTCGTAAGTAACTTTAGTGATATTGTTAGCATGTTCAATGACAGAGGTGGCTCAAGGACACTGTCAGATCTCTATGTCATTTGTCAACTCATCGCGGATAACAAACCTTTAACGATTCCGTTTCGGACGTCTTTCAAAGCTTTCAAAAATGCTTACATGTGTGTACCGGATCTACGATAATATTCAACGGCTCTGAGACTTATTCATTAGTTGGAATGAATGGATAACATTTCCAATCCGGTATTGCGACCTTCCACTCAGTTCTCAAATAACGTTCACCGTCTGGGACATCGCCGGTCCAAGGTCCGCTGCTCCTGTTGGTGGGACAACCTTTAGGCTTTTTGGGAAAAAATGGTGAGTAAACCTTCACCTTAGTTCTTCCAACATATCTCACGGTAACTCATGTAGGACGTTACGTCGAGGGAAGCATCGTCTATTGCTTTGGCCGGGAATTGAGGCCGATGGCTGTGTGGATTCTGCAACGCCGAGCAAGATTCCTGGAGCTACGGACGAAATGGGACGATTAGAGAAATTGGTCAAGAAGTATGAACGCGGTGACCTGCCAAAATCAGAATGGTTGGATAAGATTACATTCAGGAAAATGGAGGAAGTTCATGCAGTGTGTATATCTTTTGTTCATCTTTCTCTTTTTCTTACGCGCCCTTCATGCAGGCAGAAACTCAGAAATCCGAAACCCTATTCCTATACATCGACCTCCCGCGATTTGACTTTCCAGTGATATTTAGTGAACCCGAATACCTAGCCAATCCTACTTCAAGCTCAACCCTTTCTCGGCCACCGCTACCCCCGCCCCCACCGACGCCCTCCCAGCCCGTTTCCACTTCATTTGCCTCGGACAATACTCATTTATGGAGTATCATCGATCCTGAAATTGCGCGAGAGAATCCCGTGGAGGACAAACATCGACGACTAGTGCGCAGTCATCGTAGTGGTCCTTACGATCGTGAGTTGAAGCCTAATGCTAAAGATAGGGATAATATCGGAGTGCGTGCTTCTAATCTACTCGTCATTCCATTCAGTTTATGACTTTCGAGTAGGAAATTCTCAATTACGCGCCTAGCCAGCCTCTTAGTCCCGAAGAGAAAGACCTCATTTGGAAATTCCGCTTCCACCTCGCTCGAGATAAACGCGGACTCACCAAGTTTCTCAAAGCTGTTACATGGAGAGATCCTTCCGAAGTCAAACAAGCTGTTGAAGAACTACTGCCTCAATGGACCGAAATTGATATGGACGATGCACTAGAACTACTTGGTCCTGGAACGGTCGACTCCCGGGTCCGGGCATTCGCTGTTAAGCAATTGATGAGAGCTGATGATGATGTATTTATCCCATTCCTTCGAACGGACTCATCCCTATGTATTAAATCCGCTCAATTTACAGGAGCTTCTGCTATACCTTCTTCAACTCGTCCAAGCGCTTAAATTTGAAAATGCCGCCACCGACCAGCGCTCTTCTAGATCGGCAACTAATGCAATTTCTTACGACGACAGTGGCCTGACGGATTTTCTTGTTTCGAGAGGAGTGCAGAATCCTTTGCTGGGTAATCGATTGTATTGGTATCTGATGGTTGAGGTTGCATTGGAGGACAAGGTCATCTCGAAGATGTTTGGGCGTGTGGTATTTAAATTCATGAACAAGATCCTAGAGGTGAGTCTGTACCGATTTCGTATCTCGTTGCCTTGTCAAGAATTTTCCAGATTGAGAATGGATCTGATCGACGAGAGCTACTTCGCCGGCAAGGTCAACTTGTCGAAACACTTGCCAAGCGCGCACGCGAACTTCGAACATCGAAGGACGGGACTGGAAAGAAGAAAGAGCGTTTACAAGCTCTCTTAGCAGACTCAAAGAACAATCTTTCATCCATGGCGCCCCTTCCCTTACCTCTCAATGCCCAAATCGAAATTATCGGTATCATTCCGGAAAAATCCTCCGTCTTCAAATCCGCAATGTATCCTCTCCTCCTATATTTTCAATGCTCTGATGGCTCAGAATACCCCGTCATCTTCAAAGATGGAGATGACATGCGTCAAGACCAACTGGTACTGCAAATGTTCACCCTGATGGATCGGTTGTTGAGACAGGAAAATTTAGATCTCAAGCTCACGCCGTACGCGGTGCTCGCGACTGGACCGATGCAGGGAATGGCACAGTTTGTGCCCAGTAAGACGATTGCGGCGATCGTTAGCGAGTTTGGGAATGTGCAGTCTTACTTAAAGGCGAATTTTCCCGATGAAGGGAGTGTGGGCACTTGGGGGATTGAGCCAGGGGTCATTGATACGTTTGTCAGGAGCTGTGGTATGTGGACAGGTTGTGGACTACAAGAATATACCTGATCCGACCTTTCTATAGCTGGTTACTGTGTTGTAACATATCTCCTCGGGGTTGGTGACCGACATCTCGACAACTTGCTTGTTGCTCCAGATGGTATGTTCTCTTCCTTTTTTCGTAAATCATTTCTACAATCGATGTTTTCCAGGCCACTTTTTTCATGTTGACTTTGGCTATATTCTCGGACGCGACCCGAAACCTTTCCCTCCAGCCGTCAAAGTCTGCAAGGAGATGGTCGATGGCATGGGTGGAACTCAGTCCAGCCACTACATGCGCTTCAAGTCCTTCTGCTTTACCGCATTCACCATTCTCCGCAAAAGTGCAAATCTCATACTCAACCTGGTTGTGCTCATGGTTGACGCTAATATACCGGATATCAATAAACACCGAGACGTACAGGAGCAGATACAGGAAAAGTTTCGGTTGGATTTGACGGAGGAAGAGGCGATAAAGCATTTTGAGATGCTACTTAATGAGACAAGTTATTTCACTGTGATGTTGGATAGGATACATGATCTTACGCAGCAGTATTGGCGTACTTAAATGGTCGACCATTGCTTCAAATGTGTATACTATTCAGATTGTATGCATATCTAGATGTGGGCATTGTTTATGGGTTCGTAAAAACACAATTTTGGTGAATCAGTATCAGCGAAATAAGGATACGGTGTCGGCAAAACAAAAAAGTATGTAACACAAGCACAGCGGTAGAACGAAAATACAAGAGTTTGAAGATTATATCATGCTATGCTTCTTGTCTGGCTAGGCCTCTGATCTCTTTCGCGCTTATACTGGATCGCCCAACCTTCCACCTCATTCTCCACCTCCTGCACGGTCACGCCACAGGACGCATAATGACGCGCTACGTCCTCTTCCGAAACATTGCCAGAACCACCAGATTGACCTGTGAAAGGGACATACTTGGCCACAGGGGAAATTCGAAGGCCCAGCTGCCTAACTAAAATTTTGTAGCGTCCCTTGTCAGTGAACAGGGAAAGCGTTGCGATAGTAAATTGGTTTCGGATATAAGTCATATCCTCGTGAAGAGGGCGAAACTGCGCGAACATACGAGATGCTCTCAAATCAGCCATCCATGGATCTCCGTTGCTCTGCTTCCTTACACCATTAGGCCAAGAAAGACTGTGCGTTTTCAAGTACTCAAACCACACCTCAGGTGAGTCCGTAAGTTTCGGGTTGACCAGGACAACGTTGCTCGTATCAGAGCTATGGCCTGGACGTCGATCTCGGTGGCGATTTCTTCCTGTGCGGCGCGAAGTCCGGGACAATGGAGAATCAGGGAGGGGAGGCTTCTTCCAATGGATGAGCACATATCGCATTCCAAAAGTTCTGTCCGGAGTATCAACCATATGAGCTTCTCTGCAAAGAGCTTTGCACTTGGCTAGAGCATCGGCGTCGCCAGAATGCGCCTCATCAAATAGAGTGGTCAAGACCTCCCTCAAGTTTCCTGTCCGAAGATTGCCCTCATAGTAACCCGGAATATCTTCTCCAGGACGAAGATTAGGGATGTGGCGCGAGATGGTAGGATGTTCGGTACTGGGGGACGCGCGCGGGATAGCAGAGCTAGAGGAAGAATGGTCGCATTTATGATTATCAGTAGAGACTTGTAAGCTCGTGTGTAAGCTCGTGTCAGCCCTATGCCTAATATCACTGACTTTGGCAGAGGACTTTAGCTGAAAGTCAGGAGTAATGTGGCGTAAGGAAGAATCTTGAGCGAGGATCAAATTCTCGACGTTGACGTCGTCGTTCCAGAGATACTTGGTAGTGTTGGTAGCAGCAGTATCGGACATGCTTAACCAGAACTCCTCTCGCGTCGCAAAAGTGGGGTGCGTGAACGTGGACAAAAATTCGACCAACGAAATCTGTCCAAGAACAACTCGCGTAAGATATTTGAGTTCTTCTTCAGCTTTCGCCTGTTTTATTTGTGCGATATTCAGATCCTCTTCCAAAACCTGGAGATCATCCAATGGCGCTGTAGACGAGTACCTACGAGCCCCTTCTTTTAACCCCCGCCGCCACAGTATATCGTGATGTTCATGCATCTTGGCGTAGGCTTCCTCGATTCCTCGTACCTTTTGTTGGCGAGAATGATGAATGTGAGAGGCGAAATCATTGCAAGTTATACAACCTATGTCGTTGTTGTGGATGACGCCGTAGACTTCGTAGTCGACGTCCCAACAAAGATGCTTCTCGCCGGGGGTGCAAGTGCAGAGATCTGGCTCTGGCGTCGACCCTTCGTTTTCGGATTGGCTAGGTCCCGAAAAATTTGAGAGGTTGCACAACCTATCAGCAATGGGTGACCGTCGCTGTGAGGACTTGTTAGACAGCATAGCTAGTGACCCACACAAGCAAAGAAGAAAAAAATTAGTTGGGGAAAGTGGACAAGCGGGTATTGAACTTTATAATCAGAAAGAACTGACTGAATCTGCATCTTGATTTGGTGTATGAATAATCAATGACACACAAATCACCTCATGGTAAGGCAAGATCATATATAGTACATCCTGCCGACACCCCTTGTTCGGAAGACGGAAGAGCGGAAAAGGAAACTTGCAAAAGCTGTTTCGATGAATTCATTGAAGTTCACGCATTCCTACCGACAGCATGGCCACGCTAGTACACCTGTTACACGAGGAAAGTTACGAAGAAGGAACGGTAAAAAAGTCGACTTGACTCCTCTTTGTGTTCATTCCGGAAGTTTTTTTTTTGGTAAAGTGATTGGTATACTGTATAGTAATTACTCACGGCCTACACATCGCCATCGTAACACCGCCTATCCACTTCTTTTTCGTGCTTGTGACAAGAAAACACCTTTTATTCTGACTCGGGCTTGTAGTCAGGACGCAGTGATCGAACAGTCTTGCCTAGAAAAAGGATTATTACATATCAGAAAAAAAGGAAGATTCAAGCAATGATGAATAAATGAGGAACCCATAATATTGCTTCTCAACAATCGAAACGAAGGCTTACCTGCACGCCAGATCTCCTGGTTGTTGATAACCTCAAGTTCTGCAGCGAGATCTTGCCTGTAGGTCGATCTTCCGTTGAACTCGAGCGACTTGCGGGTCTCGGTCCCGTTCTTCACGCTCTCATACAATTGTTCGAAGATAGGGACGTTAGCTTTTTCGAAAACTGGTGCCCAGTCAAGAGCGCCACGACGAGCAGTTGTTGAACATGCGTTGAACATGTAGTCCATTCTATGAACAAGGAAAGTCAGAACGCGAATATGATAACTTGAACCAAAGTCTAAATGTTACTAACCCTTTAGCACCGATCAGAGGGTAGAGTGACTGGGTTGCTTCTTCGACAGTTTCGTTGAAAGCCTCGGAGGGACTGTGGCCATTCTTGCGGAGAACTTGGTACTGAGCAAGGAACAGACCCTCTAAATGGAGTAAGATGAGATTGCAAATTATTTGTCGATCAGTTATCAAGACGTACGAATAGCGCCCATAAGCTATGGTAAAAATATCATCCGTGAGCATGTATGAGTCGACGAAGACAGCAATAATGTGGGACTTACCACACCACGTTCACCGTACAAGTCGGAGTACACCTCTTTCTCAAAGGTGGTATCGTACATGTATCCGGAACCGATACCGACACCAAGAGCGATAGCCTTCTCTTTCGCCTTACCAGTCACATCTTGGAACACAGCGACGGACGAGTTGATCCCTCGTCCCTCCTTGAAGAGTGTACGTACGGTACGCCCAGACCCCTTGGGTGCGACGAGGATAACGTCGACATCACTAGGAGGTATGACCTTGGTGTCTTCCTTGTACACGATAGAGAACCCATGTGAGAAGTATAGAGTCTTTCCTTTGGTGATAAGAGGTGCGACTTCGTGCCATGTTTGCGACTGGGCAGCATCTGAGAGGAGGTTCATAATGATGGTACCCTTCTTGATGGCTTCTTCGATAGGGAAGAGAGTTTCTCCTGGGACCTGCGAGAAAAAGGGTGAATAAATGTCCATTTAGAATTAAACTTTGCATTCATACATACCCAGCCATCTTCCATAGCCTGCTTCCAGCTTTCTCCGTCCTTTCGGACACCGACAATAACGTTCAGGCCGTTGTCACGAGCATTCAGACCCTGTCCGTGACCTTGAGAGCCATACCCAATCAAAGCAAGAGTGTCGTCTTTGAAGTAGTCCTGGAGTTTTGCCAAAGGCCAGTCACTTCGCTCGTAAACGACTTCTTTCGTTCCAGCAAAGTCAAGGGTTTTTATTCCGCGAGCTCCCTGTTACAGCAACACACACACACGTACGTGTCAGCGTCATGAAGATAGAGAAAAATTTTTGAATATCCACGAACCTCAATAGAAGAGGTTTTTTGGGCAGATGTTGCGTTGGCGGCAACAGCAGCTTTAGCTAAAAGAGAGTATGAAGCTGCCTGGGATTTTATCGGTGCAGACACCATGCGGGGTGAAGCGCGACGAGCAGTGTTGCGCAAAGCTTGGGTTGCAGAGCGAGAAGCGAGAGAAGCCATATTTATGTCGCTGTTACGGGCTGGTATGAACTTTTTTTGTGGAGAGAATGGAAGGAAGGCTAGTACAAAAATAGCCGCCCGGGAGTCATAAAAATTATCAAGTGTTCGGCCTTGATTCGGCCGGTCGGCAATTTGCTCCGAAAGCATTTTCACTGTCAATCTCCAATGCATCCACCGACACCTTGCCAAGGACAATCTTATGACGAACGGTGAGCGCACCGAATACTGCATTGACGACAAGGCAACTTATAACATACAAATACATAGAATCCACCCGTCGCCGCTGGTCGGTCACCACCCTGGATATCTACTACGCCCAAGAATTTAAACAACACTGAGGCTCGTTCTTTTCTTGCTCTACACTGTGTGATTAAATCGTATTATCCAAAAATGCATCCTCAACTGTCCAGAGCACAAGTCTTATCCAATCTTGCTGTTACACCTGATTGTATAGGCCTCGAAGAACAGCCATCTGCCTCCATCGAACGGGAAAAGCTACAAACGGTCCTAACAACTCAGTCATCTTCGAATACTGCAATTGATGGAATCCGATCGGATGACACTCGGATTTTGTTGGCCTTGTCTACTCCTCTAGGTCTTCATCTCGCGCATGGGCTCGCGTATACGGTCGGCTCTGCCCTAGGTTGTGTTCCGCCTAGTGTAGAAGAGTGCTTGGTTGCATTTACAACGACGAACAGAGTCAATCTCACAGCAGGTGCTCGGGCGTGGTCGAAACATGCTCACAGGTCATTTGTCGAGTCCGACTCGCAGGTTCTCCAATTAAGTCAATCACTAGATGCCGGTGATCGAAATGCATTTACTGAACAGCAGCAAAAACAGAGGAAACCGCCGCCACCCATGGGCTGGTGGGGAAAACCCTCTGGACCTGTAGCAACTATCAACGAGAACGCCTTGCATTTGTTCTGGAAAATCATCGGTAATGCTTCATGGAGAAATCTACACTGGCTACCGCATTCGGTGCTGGTTTATGAAGTTCGAGTGAAGATGGGATATGGGATGAGGTGGTCTCAAGATCGGAGTCAGATGGATCAGGGGAGGCAGTCTGGACCGCTGGCTGTTCAGATTATAGACATGCCCCGAAGAAGCGACGACGGACCCGATAAGGAAGTAGCTAGAGGACTCAGAGCTAAAGTCATGAACATGAACGACAGAGGGGATGCTGATGATGGACTAGATACGGATCATCCACCGTGGATATTCAGAGGGTTTGTTGAACCTATGATGGAGGATGGTCATGAAAAAGGCTGGAGACATGCTCCTTAAAGAGAAGGTTCGCTGCGTTGGATTCCATTATCGTGAGTCGACATCTGGCTTCAAGTCTCGTTTTCAGTTTCTAGTATCTGTCCGCACACTTCCGCATTCTTCTATCTCTTCAACAGAGTTAAACGGGTCCTTATAGCAGTGAGACTCGCGCCTCCTTGATGTCTCTCTTTTCCGGAAGTAGCATTGTACCGGCGATTAATCGATTACGAGTCGGAGCAGGATTTCCATTTGATGACAAGTCCAGGGAGATAGTATCGTGGGGGACTCGAAATCCTTTTGTTCGGCTTGGAAATAGTCTATGGAGTATCATAGATGTTTATGTCCCCGCTGTGCTGCGATCGACATCAGGATCTGGTTATGAATTCGCCGGCACAACACCCTTCCTTGTACGTCGTCCCAATCGAGCAAAAAATAATTACATACGTCCTCCCACAACCACAAATCCCAGCAGAAGGACCTGTGGGCTTCTCCTGCGATTACTTTTCAAAGCGCGTGAACCCCAGAGCTCCCCTTCATCGTCTGGGAATCGATCGGATGATCGGACATTCGACACATCTCAGCAAATGTCTCACATAGCAGTATAAGGAGTCCTCAGAAATTCATCCACCCTTTCATCGATCCCCTTTCTCTCTCCGTCATGTCTTCGCCTATATCTTCAAGCGCCAGCACACCTTCACCAATACATTTTTCATCACTGGATAATAAGGCAATGCAAGTCTCGTTTTCGTTGTAATTGCATCCACTACTTTATTCACCCTTATCTTCTGCTATAGATTTATCGACCGCCGAGACGCTCATCACGATTTGTGGGCCTCTGAGAAAATTCAGGCGGAGTATCGAGATTGGCCCCACGATTCCGAGTCGAAGGATCAACGCTTCGAAGGCCTGACGGAACGCATTCAATCGCAATGCAATTATCTGGCTTCGGTATTTAGTTCGGAACGTCGAGTGTACGGTATCAAAGCTGCATACTATTGCGGTCGTCCTATTGCGTTGATTGTCATCGAGGACAGCGACAAGCCGCTGCCTGTAGTGAGTGAAGAACAGATGTTCTTCCCAGTTCATGTCTTCCATGGTGATTTCCGGTGGACCTGCGATACGAGTTCCAGTAAACCACCCATCCCACCCAACAATCATACTCATGCCGGAACACTTATTACCTTAATCCCTTCAACGATCGCCCCTGAGTCCATTCCTCCAACGACTTTTCCTGAATCTACTATACTTTCCTCGACTTCTCCCAGACCATCATCTACGTTTACCGCCGGTGCATTTCTACGAGACAAACATAACCCTTCGCAATGCTTTATCCTTTCCGTTGGCCACCCGATGTCGTCCGGTCGTTCCTCTCTATCCATCACAGAAGAACACCCTACGCTAAAAATTGGATGGCCAGCAATCTCACCCCGAGTAGAAAGAATGCAAAGTCATTTGAGACGTTTGGGAACTTACACGTATTCCAAGAAAATTGAAGCTGCTTTCTGCTATGCGCAGATTACCGCATTGGAAGGATCCCAAGATCAAGTGCTTGATGAAATAGAGGAGAGAAAGTTAGTGCTCAAAACACATTTATTTATATTTGCCTTCCATTGTGATGATAACTGACGTAAATGAAATACAGGCTGGATCGGATTAAGAAACGATACAAATCATTGCAAGAATCGTTATTAGTCGCAGATATGCAGCACAAGCGTGTTTCGGACCAAATAGCAAAATACCAAGGTCTTGCGTTGGGTGATACGGCCATTGGGCACATTCGTGCAGCGTTCCATGGTTACGCGGACCGCGACCTTCCTACAACTCCCAACGTAAACCCCCTCGACAATAAACGCAGCATCCATTCGTCCGATACACCATCACCTTCCTCCATCACAGACGCAAATCTCGTCGACGTCTCACTCATCAAAATCACAGACCCCTCGTTCATACCAAAAAACACGTGTATCCAACTGTTCGAGTCGATCCAGGAACTTCGTCCAGGCCAAGAAGTGTCTTTGGATTGCAACGCTGTGTCAAAAGAGCAGTCTGGTGAAGTCGGTTTGTTGAAAGGATATTTTGGGCTTCCGGATTTTAACCCTAATCCTAATCCTAATCCTAATCCTAATCCTAACCCCGTCGTATTGGGTGCCCTTGATGAGAACGAAAAACAAAAACCTCGGGAAGCGCAGTATTTCGTTGAGGAATACGCTGTTTCCGAGTCGGGATTCACTGCTGCAGGGTCCTCGGGTGCGATTGTTTATACGGATGGGTTCGCTGCAGTGGGTATGGCTGTCGGTCATTTTGTTTCCCTCATTCCGATGTGTGTCGTTCTCCCTCTTGACCGGCTGGTTAAATCTGTGGAAAGAGCGGCTGGGGTTGAGTTGGAGTTTGTTCCTCCTATTTTTGAAGAAGAATTGTGATTATTGAAGTTGGCGCCCGTTCTGCCGTTTGTCGGATGATTCTCGGAATATAGATTTTTCGTTGTTTATACATAATTGTGTGTTTTGTGATTCGTGTTTAGGTGTTCGGTTGTATTGGATTGTTTTTGCATTGGCTTGTACTTCATTTTATATTTCTATTCCTACTTTCACTAATAGGCTTTATTTTAATATTTATACATAGGAGCATTATACATAAAGAGCATCTAGATCATCGATTCATCCATGCTTGTCCTTGTGGTTGCTTGCCCACAAATTAGTAAAATTTTGAAACCCTGGATGGAAAGAACTCGACACGATTATGTACTAGGTTCAGATAGAGAATACGTATGTAGAAATGAGAGAATACGCATGTAGAAAATGAGAGAATACGTATGTAGAAAATGAGAGAATACGTATGTAGAAATGAGAGAATACGCATGTAGAAAATGGGGAGCCGCAGAGACCACACCGCAAGAGAGTAAGAGTAAGAGTAAGAGTAAGAGCAAGAGTAAGAGTAAGAGCATTAAATATCAAACGATGATATATAATAACGCATGTATCATGTATCAAGCAGGGAGGATCAAGCAGGGAGGACAGGGGTAGTAGGAGGGGGAGGGGGATTAGTTCTTCAAGTTGGCTTCGGGGTTGGGGTGGGGGTGAGGGTGAGAGTGTGAGTGAGAATGAGAGTGAGGGTGAGAGTGAGGGTGAGAGTGAGAATGAGGGTGAGGGTGAGAAGGGGTGAGAGTGAGAGTGAGAGTGAGGGTGAGGGTGAGAGTGAGAGTGAGAGTGAGGGTGAGAGTGAGAGTGAGAGTGAGAGTGAGAGTGAGAGGTATACTAGCCCAGGGATGTTTCACCGGGGGGGGGGGGGTTTAATAGTTTGCCTGTTTTGTATTTGTAAATATTCAAAAAGAAAGGTGCAACAGTACCCCCAGCCCATGCAAAGCATGGAGAGGGAGAGGAAGAGGAAGAGTGGAAGTAGAGCAGGAAGAAGAAGAGTAAGAGCAGGAAGAAGAAGAGTAAGAGCAGGAAGAAGAAGAGTAACAGTGGGACAAGAAGAAGAGGGAGAGTGAGAGTGAGAGCGCAACAGTAAGAGGGATAATCGATAAACATCAGATCAAAACAATCAACACAACATAATCAACATAATCAACATAATCATAATCAAAGAATCATAATCAATCAATAACGATAACATCCCCATCGCCCCAATCCCCTCCTTCCCCTCCTTCCCCATTCCCCCTACTCTCCCCATTCCCACCATTACCACTCTCCCCATTACCACTCTCCCCATTCCCACCATCCCCCCCATCCAACAAATCATCATCAAGCACCTCCTCCGCGCTCTCCATCAACACCAACCCGTCCTCTTCTAGTTTCTTTTTCTTACTCGGGCTTTTACTCGGGTTTTTATTCGGGTTTTTACTCGGGCCGCGTGCGAGTGGGTGGGCGTGTGCGAGTGAATGTTTCGATGGAGAGCCATTGGTTGATTGTGAAGTCTTCCGTCTCTTCGCCGCGGGTGGACGCGCGTCGTCTCCAACACCGTTGTTTTTGTCGTCGTCGTTGTCGAGGATTACGATATCCCCATCCCCATCCCCATCCCCATCCTCGTCTCCTAAACTCCTCTTCAGAGACGCTCGTTCCACCAGCGGCGGTGCAACCCCACTCCCCCTACTCCCATTTTTCTCCTTCCCCTCTTCTTTCCTCTCATTCACCTTCACCTTCACCGTCCTACTAACCAACCTCGGAAGCGGATCCGGCAACATCAACCACTTCTCCTCCTCCCCATTTTCATCGACAGGGTGGTAATTCGGAGGCAACCCCCCGATTCCGATGGAGAGTGTTTTCCATTCCCATTGCCATTTTTCATTCTCACGCTCATTACCAGCCCCTTTCCCATCCCTATCCCCACCGTGGTGATCCTCTTCGTCACGGTGCACCTCGTCACCCTCACCGTGATTAGTTCCCTCCCCACCCTCACCCTCATCCTCTTCCTCATCATCCCCCTCATAAACGACATTAACAAACATCCCACAACGCACATTCAAGCTCCCGAGTGTGCGGTCGAGGTTGTCGTCCCAGTCGGGGTCGGCGAGGATGCGGGTGGCGGAGGGGGCGGAGGGGGAGGAGGCGAAGATGGTGAAGTGTGAGATGGTGGGGGTGGGGAATGAATAATTGGGTGTGGAGGTTGAGGTTGAGGTTGAGGTTGAGGTGGTTGGTGTCCCCCCCAAAACACCCTGCACGACATCGCGAAGGGTGGCACGGAGGGGATCGCAGCGGACGACGGTGTAGACGTCTCTGCATATGCCGCAGGCGGGGTTGGGTCTGGAGGTGGTGATAGCGGAGAGGGGGACGGAGGGTTTTAGTTGGATGTGGATGTTGCGGAGGGCGGTGTACGACGACGAGTTGGTCGTTGTCGAGGTGAACGAAGGAGAGGTGGAAGGGAAATGGGAAGAACCCGCAGAAGCGCTTCCAAGCTTAGCAGCAACCAAATGAACCCCCTGCAACACAATCAACCCCGCAATAATCGCATTCGTCGTCGCGATCGCAGGGATAATATTCCCCGCCATCTCCTTCACCTCCCACTTACTCTTCTGCGGTATCCCGTACGCGAGGGACCGCAGGTTGGAGGTAGCAGTGACAAAGTCGAGGGTGTCGGGGTCGTCTTTGTCGAATTCTATTACTGTTTCTTTTGTTGAGGAGGAGGGGGAAAGACGAGCAGAAAGAGCAGATACACTAGAAATGAATAATTCTAGATTTTCTTTCGTTGTTAGTTTTTTCTGGTCTTTTAGTGCTACGCTCTCCTTCTCTCCTACCTCTGTCTCTTGCATTATGCGATCAAAATCCAAGGGAACAGGTTTGGCACGGTGATTCCACATATCGGACATTGAGAGCAGGCGTTTGATGTCGGTGTTGAATATTTTATCGAATATCATGCGTGCGGCGGGAACGGCATCGGCATCGGGGGTTTTGGTGCTACTGCGAATTGCGGCACGTACTTGAGCAAAGGATTCGGCTTCTTTTCGGAGGTTGGCGATTTCTTCGGCTGGAGGATATATGAGTTTTATTTAAGAGAGTAGAGGTGCAACTCACCATTTTCACCTTGTTTCTCAGCTTCGTCCAATTCTGTACCAGCATCTTCGTCTACTCCAAACAACTGCCTATACACACAACATCAGATTTCAAACAGAATTAAAAACGCATACAGCCACGCACCCCATCAAATAACTCTTACTCCACACCACACAATGTATCGGCAAACTCGGCGTCGACCTAATCGTGCACACCGGGTACGTCTTTCCCCCCTTCACCTTCTCCACACACTCAAAACACTCCGTCACCCCCCCCACAATCGGCTGTACCTGCCCCAAATACCCCGCCGTCCCGCTCTCCACCATCCCCACCCCCCCCGCTACACACATCCGCCCCACATACTTCCGTGCTTCCAAATTATCTAGCGCGTTCAACACGAGGTCGAACCCCCTGAACCACTCGAGGTGGTATTTGTCTGAATCCGTGATGTTGTCTTGGATGGGGGTTATGTGCACTAGGGGGTTGAAGGTGGAGGCAACGGAGGCGGCGATGAGGGATTTGGGCTTTTTCAGGTGCGTGGTGCGGAACAGGAATTGGCGGTTCAGGTTGGAGAGGTCGATTGTGTCTAGGTCGAGAAGGGTTATGTTGATGAATCCACTTAGGACTAGGGTTTTTACTGCGAGCTATTAGCGCTGTCTTTTTTCTGCTAGTTTTTCTCTTACTCACTCAGTTCACAACCAATCCCTCCGGCACCCACAACCAGCACCTTGGTTTCTCCCAGTTTCTTGTGCAGCTCATCCCCCAGAATCGCTTTCGCGTGTTTCGTTCGTCCAGGCACTGTCGTCGTCGTCGACATAGTTGGATATGTAGCACGTGACGCTCTTTTTTATTTCCCATGACCATCATCTACATAAACTCTGGATTACCAGGACCCCGGATAATTGAGCATATAGTCGTTCGGGAATTCGGACAAATTTTGAGAAATTTTTCAAAAATTCTGTTCGATTTTCGGACATTTCAAGGCCTCTAACGGCGGTAGGTTGTTCACAGGGGTTTGGACATTTTTTCCAGCTTGGGGAGTTACTATGGTTCACAGGGTACTTCCGATTTCTTGAATATTGCGAATAACGTCTTAAATTTTTGAGTAAATAAAAATCTGAGTCGACAGTCTTATTTAGAATCATGTTAAACTTGTCTTTTGTCTTACATGTTAAAGCAGATAAGGCATAAACAGAGCGTCGGACCATGACCGAGGAAAAACAGGGTACTTCCGCATTTTGGGTCACACTGAGTCACATCAATGCCGCTGCTCGGCACTCTGGCACACTTGGCCATTTGATGCTGGGTTGAGGCAGAACTTGTGTTGATCATGCTTTTGGAGAGTGTCAGAGGTTTGCCGAGGCTACGGCATGAACCTGGAATCAAATATTGTCACGTCGCATACCCTCTTCACTTTATCTGCTTGTTGAATCTCTACAACATATTGGATTGCTTTTAAATTTGCTATGCTAGCTGATGAGAACCTCTACTTAATGCCCATGTCATTTCTACAGTTATCTACCAGCTCTTCGTATGGTTCCTGAGGCTTCAATCTAAAGTCACACTTGTATATTACAGTATTTTGGTCTTGTACATATGCATCCCCTGAATACAATCTATTTCATATAGTACAGCATGTTTATAGAAAACCTAGAAAGTACTACATAAAAAGTCTGAGAGTATTTATTGACCTAAAATGTTCAAAATATGAGATTTTCGAAAATGCGGAAGTACCCTGTTTACAGAAGTACCCTGTGAACCATAGTATGTCTTCAGGTCACCAGGTGGGAGTCCATGGGACTTTTGGAAATTTTTTTGAAGCCTCCCCGAAGATCATTTAGGCGAGCGCTAATTTGCTTAAGTGCCGGTGGCTGGTCGACTTTCAGACATTTTTTGACAGAAACTCTTGATTTTGGTTCGGACATTTCAGCCGAAATTCGGCAATTTTGGGAACGACCTTTACTGTGATTATCCGGGGTCCTGGATTACCCCATTACTATATAGCCTTACTAGCCACGCTCACCGCAGGTCGCTTTTTACCACTGCCAGGAAAAAACATACCAATACTTCGTGGCAATGGTATATATGTATATTCTTTCTCTCTCTCTATGCTTTTCCCAATGTCAGTGTTCAACGTTCAACGTCAACCTCTGTTTCAGAAGATGAAGAATAACTTATGCTCACCTTCAAAATAGGGTACCCAACAAGTGTCGCTAAGATATTTGTGCAATACTTAGTTATATTCATTGAGAAACACAGCGGAAGTTGGAACACGAGTTTCTTATTTGCCAAAATCGGGTAGCAGAACTTCGGAGTAGGTGATAGAGCGGCTCACACTCCCACTCCCAACTCCCACTTCAACAACCCTCCCTCCGTCAACGTTCAACACTTCCCAACCATCGACCAACCAAGTCCACGCTAGTGCCAAAACCAATCCAATCCGAAGACGAAGACGAAGACGAATTCTCCTGTCTCCGGTACCGGTGCCGCAAATGTTTTTGAACGCGGTTCTTGGGGTGTTGGGGGGGGGTTGGGATCCAGAGTCTTACCTAGTCTTACGCACATTTTTGTTCTGGCTTTTGTATTTTTATTTTTATTGGATGACAATATACTTACATACATACATATATGTTTCTCTGACCCAAGTATTCATCCGGTAGAATGGCCTGTTCTGTGACTCAATCATAGTCAATCATCCGGTAGAATGGACTTTCAACTTTGTAAGTGGTTGTTCATAATACATCTGTTGTAAGTAGGACTGAAACAGTCAACCTTCCATGTCTAACACTCTGAAGAGAACTCCCGGCACCTTGCTAGCTCTTACCAGCAATCACAGCACAATTGCAGACAATTCCTGTGAAAAACCTTCAAACCTTGACTTAAAAATTCAACCTCTCGTGTAATCCAAATTCCAATCATTCAATACTTTTCTTTCTAATGCATTTCCGTTTTCAGATCGAGTTTAGCTCTCTACTCTACAACACAGGCCCCCCCAGCCCCCCACCCCGGCATCTGCACATCCGTACATCCGTACATCCGTACATCCGCGGGTATTCCAACTCCGTGGGAGTGTTTGCGCTACAACACTTTGTGTTTGTTTGTTTCCCGGTTCAGCCCTCTATGATACACTGCAGGGATTAGCCGATTTTCTGGCGACCGAAAGGTTGATTTTATAGTGAGGTTTGGTACAAAACTATTCAGCTTATTGGACGCCGAAAATTCTGAATATTTTCTCCTAAACCCAGTCCATGTTATGGGCCCGATATAGTACAGTTTATATGAAAAACATACCATTAACATCCATAATCTTATTTTTAGAAAATGCAAGCTGATTTTTCATTCTTTTCGGGGACCGTTTATTCTCAATCACTCCAGTGAAAGCTTTTGAATAATATATGGCAAAAATTCTGAGCTTAATTTGGATAGTCACCTAATAACCTACCCCAAAAAATTCAGAATTTATACACACAAATGGCCTCACGCAAAGCATGCGCTTTTTCAAAATAAGCTCGCCCAGCTTATGGTGACCCGATGTCGGGACGTCGAGACAACATCACTATATCAGGACGTCCGGATGTCGTTGGCGTCGGGATGTCGGGACAGGTGACATAGTTGATGTCGGGATGCGTAACTTGTGTAGGATCTCATGGAGCAAGGTTTTATTTATGATTTTTATTTCTACATTATATATACAGGAGCAGCAAGGAACTTGATGATTTGAGGGCTTGAATCAATAATCTTCAGAGATCTCCAATGGTTCTTGATGATTGATGTCACGAAGCGGCAGAGGCGGAGTGACTAGCGGAGTGACTAAGCAAGGCAGTGAGGCGGAGCGACTAAGCAGGTCAGCAAGGCGGAGCGACTAAGCGGAGCGGAGGCAAACTGGTCCCAGATAATGACAGAGATATATTGAGTATCGTAGTCATAGGTAATAGTAAGTAAACACATACCTGGTCCCAGATAATGACAGAGAGGTCAAGATAAGGGACCAGGCTGTGAAGGGTTGGCTATATATACATAATCCGGTCTGCGAGAAACAACGATGTAATACTGTACAGTTCAGGGGCAAGGAAGGTGGCGGAAGCCGGTAGAAAGAGAAGATGGGTCAGGTGGATCAGTAATCGATGGGGGTTTGACAGTGATGGGATGATGTATTGTACAGGTAAAGGCGTCAAGACGGTGAAAAAAGGAAAATGATAGGGGCTGCGTACTTTATGACATTACTCGTATGCAGTACATCAGCAGTAGTCTACCCTTCCCTCTGTTCGGACTGAGCTCGCTATTGTTCATGTACTGTAACCGGCTGTTCCGATGCGGGACCCCGTCTCTAGGGACGGAGCCGAGTATCAATCTATCTATCTATCATAGAATTACATATGTAGGGATATTTTATTTTTTAATGCTACATAGGGGATGTGTCAAGTCCATGCCACAGGCCTCCATTCCGCCGCTGACACGCCTAAATTTTGGCTAGACGTCTATGCTGTGAATTGTGACATTTTCACGTATAGATTTGTATCAAGAGGACTGTAATTGAGACCCAGATTGACAGTCAAAGTCGATACTGAATCAGTCTAATAAGTTGAAGGGACCATATACCCATACTACCACAAGTTGGTCAGTTTACCCATCCCCGATACTACCTACGGATAGCAGTCTACCTGTTTGTCAAGCAGGATTATACCAGACTCGGACTACATCCGAAGGATGACCATTCACGTATGACATACCAAGGGTATTCTTATTGGACCTTACACTGGCAGGAGTTTGGAAGAACTTACTCAAGTGACCATGAACCGAGGATTGACTCGAAATGACTTTCTAGAACTCAGGAATTATCAAATACTCCTTCTAGAACAAGATCAGGCATTAATCTAAAAGACTGCGATTTAGTCTAATAGACCAATCAAGTTGCATGGTTAAGGAAAATGACTAGAAGAACGATCGAAGTACTGCGAGGCTCCGAAGACATATCAAATGGATGTCAAAGAGACCTGACGTAGGAAACATTGAAGAATGCAATTAAATGAATACTATGCGTAACTCCCTTGATAGAGTATAGGCACAATGGGTGTCTGTTGAAAGAGAGAAGCAATTAGTTTAATCCAGATGAATCAGATTGATAGGATTAGAATCGAGGAGAGCTGATTTGCCTCCGGACGAGATGACAAACGATCGAAGTAAGTGTTGAACCGCAATGACAGTTGAACACCATTCGAGTCATTCTCTAAAAACAATTAAATTAAATGAATATTGGAGTACCTACCTATGTTTGGAGGTATACTAGAATCTTGGAACCAATATGGACCAAATAAGGACATGTAGATTCAAATTAAATGGTATCTGACTGAGTGTAGAAGTTTCCTTGCGGTTCCGAACGTTTATTGTATTAAATTGATTGTACTATGCGCCTCTATATTCTGTATGTATAAATAGCGATCCGATGTATCTGGAATGAAAAAAGTGATTTTGGGACGACGTTGCAGTGCTAATCCGTAAAAAGGAAAGACACACTCCCGCCAGACTGAAACCTCTTCGCTAGCAGCCATTCGGGCCCGGCACTTGTGAGTATAGGAACGTTGTGTTCTGCTCCTTGTGACTGCGAGAAGTATATCCAGTTGTTGGGTATTCTTCGAACTTAGGATCAGTCGTTGGTCTTAAGGGCAAATCACGCTGTGTGGTTGTGCCAGCACATAGTTCTAGCCCTCCGTAGGGGTCTGTGTGTTTCGGTTTTAATTTACTTTGATTCAAACCCCCAATTCTTGATATACCCAAATCAATACAAACCAAAGCACAAATCGTGCTGAATCTACCTTGATCAAAGGAATACATCGAATCCTTAGAACGATTCAAATTGATTGATCGAAGCTTCGTACTTAGCTCTCAAAGCTTTGCGGAACCTTTGCCAACGCTACCCCTTGCTATTAAATAAATTTGATAGCAGTGAACTCGCATATTGTGTATTAGATTGGTTGGTTGGAGTGCCCATTAGATTCCTTCCTTTCTCTTTCACACAAAAACGAGGCAAGCTCGTTATCTGGAGCCCACCGCGAGGGGTGGTTTTGAAGCTACAATTAGCTTGATAAATTAAATCGAACGTTTGTTTGGATTATATTCGATTATTTGGTAGAAGTGTGTTGATCTTTGTGATACCATTTCTGTGAACTGTCAACATTAGTTCATCAGGAAAACCGCGTACTTCGAAGAATTCGGAGAAAGCAGGAGTATTGACACCGGAAGAATATCGTAAAGCAGGAGTTGTATTTGGGAGATCTACGTTCGGCACATCAGCTCGAACATCCCTATTAAATCCTACGAACGAATCCAGTCGTCCATCCTCTTCTCAAATACCGACAGAAGAATCGCGTGGAAGTTCTGTTTCTAGAGGAACAGGATCATCTATATCTCGAGGAAGACTTACATCTTTGCCGAGGAATTTGAAGAAATCTAATCTCGATCCGAAAAGAAAGAGAAAAGAAATTAATCCGATTGATATTGAAGAAGATATAATTGAATTGATTGCTCCAGAGTCAATTTCAACATCTTCTACGTCGATTGAATCAACTAGATTGATAGATACGTTACATCAGACTATCTCTCAAACCAGTAACACGATTCAACCAGTCAAAATGACTACCAATAATTATGGAATGCCTGCGTTGTCAGCTGAAGCTAAGGCTGAGATTGATAAAGCCAGTGCGAAACTTCCAAGAAAGTATAAGACAGCACCATTATTTGATATAACTGATCCAAGTCAAATGATACCATGGTTCGAAGCTACTGAAAGCATATTTGAACATGGAGGGATTACATCTGACGAGGCTAAAGTAAGATTAGCTTTAGAATGGACGTCTTATAAAACGAGACAAGCATTAAGAGTCTTTGATTCGGTGAAGAAACCGAATTGGGATCAATTTAAAAAGGATCTAAAGAATATGTTTCCGCAATCTGTAGGAGACGAAAGAGGATCTAGATTATTGCTTGAACAATTGGTCCATCAATTTAATCCAATTGATGCAGGTGAACAGGAGAAGATGAGAATCTTCAGACTCCTCTTCGATGCTGAAATGAAAAAGCTGATGGATGAACCGAAAATGATCACAAACAGTGATGCAGTAAGATTGTTCTTGGCACCTATGACTCCCGAAGTAAGGAGAGGCGTGCTAGAAACAGTTGTGAAAGATGTATCAGTTACTTCTATGTCAGATAGACGAAAGGAAGACCCTTTCAAGATTGACGAAGTAATGAATGCGGCCGAGAAGTATATGATTGGGAGTTCATTTGATAACTACTATCAAACACTTTCCATTGCTTCTTCGAGCCCACCAATTAATAACCCTAATTCGTTTAGTAGGGGACACATTAATTTACCGTTTGCTGCAGATGTTCCCAAGACAGATAGGAATTATCTTCAGGTATTGAAACCCAAAGTAGAAGACGAATTTAAGGATCTTCTGGGAATTAAATTAGAAAGTTTGATCCCAAGGGAATTGACAGAAGAACAACAGCAAATGGTTGCGTTGAATAAAGACCTCATGGAGGCGAATATGAAAGAAATTAGAGCTGTGAAGTCATTACAGTCGCACTTCAAAGAAGGAGCAGACATTATGACGCAGTTAACAGCAGTAATGGCACAGATGGCCAAAGAAAATGCTAAAGGAATGATTAATTCGATACCACCGAGTGGTCCCTCGAATCAATCTAATAGATTTGAAAGAAATACGACACCGAAAAGTTCGAATGGAACTCAGTGGGCATGTTTCTTGTGCAAGTCGACAGATCATTTTATGAATGAATGTCCACACTTGCTGGAATTTACGAAAAGAGGTTGGATGATGCCTGAAGGAGGTGACTCGAAGCGTTACAAATTAAGGGACAACGCTAGAATGCCTCGAGATGATCCAAATGTACCTCGTTACAAGAAAATTGAACAAATGGCGAAAGACTTGGGATGGGATCGTGCTGAATCCTATTTTGCAAACATGGAAGATGACGAAGATGATAAAGTCATGGACCAGCAGATGAATCCTAACGTCAATCTAGCTGTTTGGATGACAAGAATAGAGGAACTATCAGATAGACTTGGGAATTTAGAAGCACACCGAGAAGATGATGTCCGTGTGTTCAACCAAGATAGTTCAAATGGAAAAAAATAAGTACTCCAATGAAGGAGCAGGATCGGTCCATGAGAACTTTAAGATCCAATGCTGTAGCTCCGGAGGAAAGTGAGAAAGCAAAACGAAATCAATTTAATGAAAATACGAAAAGATTAGTATTTGATGGGGTGCATATACCCAAGAAACCAGGTTTAATACCAGGGAAATTGGTTGAAACGACCAATGGAAATCAGAAAACAGTGAGATTTGAGGCTCCAAAGTCCATAGATCGGCCTTTGAAGAAGCCTTCAGTCACGATTGAAGATGTTAATGAATCTGATGACGAGGATGCTATTAAATTAATTCCTTCGTCAAGACCAACGAATCAAATTAATAGCGAACATAGACCGTATGATCATGTTCAACCTAGGACGTATCGTCCTATTCAAATTAATACGCCTACGAAGGTACCAAGAGACCAGACGAATCAAATTGATAGTCATGGATATACTCCAGCCTATAAAATTAGGAATGAAGTCTCGAGACCAGGTGTAGAAGAAGATATAGCAAAGAAGATATTCGATGCTAAAGTTGATTTGAGTACAGAAGAATTAGCAGCTTTATCACCTGCTATCAGAAAAATTATTATGCGCAAGATACGCAATAGGAGAGTCCGACCAAGGACTAAAACGAATAACTACGTATCAACTTTATCTGAAGATGGAGAAACTGAAATTTTGGACGATCCGTCTAGGGTACAGATGATTGATACATGCATTAGAATTGAAGATCTTTGGCAGGATCAGACGGATATGTTTGAAGTCCTGACTGAAAGTCGTAATGACATTCCTGTGGGATCTATAGTGCAGAAAGACATTGTGGAAAGTTTTCTACGAGACCTTTCCATTGATGATGAACGAAGGAACATTGCCATAGTTGCTAATCAAAGCGTGGCATATGAAGACCATAGTGATCATCCAGTGGTAGTAGCGAATCAATCAAATGGATTACGTGCTGTTACTCCTGAAATCAATAATAAAGATGAAGAGATTGAAAGTGTATTGGACCAAGGTTCACAGATTGTTGTGATAGACCGATTGATAGCTATAGGTCTAGGAATTACTTGGGATCCAGAATTCACGATCAGAATGCAAGATGCAAGTGGAAAATTAAACCAAACTCTTGGTTTAGCAAGAAATATTCCATTTAAATTTGGTGAAGTTACGGTGTACTTACAACTACACGTACAAAATAAAGCACCATTTCAAGTGTTATTAGGGAGACCTTTTGACGTCTTGGTGGAAAGTGAAATTAAGACCTTTGGAAACGGAGATTCCGAGATAACAATCAGCGATCCGAACTCACACAAGAGGGTTACTGTAGGAACCTATCCTCGTGGCCAGAAAGGTCGAAACATTCAAATTAATACTTCACGATATAATGAACCAAAGAATGTAACACCTGATAATGAAAAATCGACAGGTGAAAACGATTTAAAGGGAAATTTTCATTCCTCGATGAGTTGAGTAGCGACCAAGGAGAGGATGAATACGCAATAAGCTTCCACTTTGATGAAAAGCAAAACATCGTATTAGATGGATACAAACGATGTGAACAAGAAACGTTCTCTAAGAAGGAGCTTTCTGAAGCATATGTTCTTGCATCTAGGGAACATTTGAAATCTCAAGATGAGCAAGCTGA